>NC_064410.1:62740000-63042500 GCF_023375975.1 Astyanax mexicanus | reverse complement strand
ATATGAAACAAATGTACACAATGTTACATTTCCCTGCCTAATGCAGAACAGGCTGTAATATACAGTATAACAGTATAGGGAGCATTCTGTTTGCTGCACAACTTCCTGTTCAAAATAACTTAACAAAAGTTAACCCAGCTTCTTTCTTTATTTTACACACCTCCGTACCGAAATTATACTGAACTGCTGGGTTTATAACTAGATTTGAAGCAAATCGTGATTTTTTAACTGTCTGTCTGTTTTTCTCACATTTATTATTGTCATATATGTGTTTTTATTTTATAATGAATACACCCTATGCCAATGTGTTTGTGATAATTAGATAAATACACATGTGCACATATAAACATACCCAGGGCAGCTTTGGCAGCAGCAGAGGCGACTCTGGGATCCACCACAGACGCGAGAAAGGCCACCGTGCTCATAACGGGGTTTCCTGATTGGCTGAAAGGAACAGGCTGGTAGGCCAGGGGTCCTAACGAGGCCTCAGAGTTCTCCAGGTACGGGTCCTCTATAGGCAACCGCAGGAAGTGCAGGATACACTCGTCCTGCGTTCTGCTGCCTACGTGCTCCGACACTTTATTCCAGTCATCTTTATACATCTCCAACGCCTGAGAAACAGCGCACAATAATATATTTCAGACAAATATGGTCTTTATGTCTTTTATACAATTATATTTTTCACAGAGTATTGTTTAGATTGCTCACCTCCAGGAGTAACAGCGTCTCTTGTTCGGTCCACTCGCGCCCTGCACTCGCGCCTTTGGTCTATAGAGAACACAAACAGCACAGACCAAATAGCCCAAATCACAAAAGTGTCCTAAGAAAGTCTGTATTACTTAAACTACGCACACTTATCTTACACCGCATTCAAGGCGCGTAGTGACGCTCATTGCCATCTTACACCTCACCAAGAGTCTATTTTCACTCCTTCTGCCTGCCTCCCTTAAATAGCAGCAGAGCAGATCTTCTGAATATATCTACACTGATGGGCGTGGTGTTCTGGAAATGAGGTGTGTTCAGGTACATTTCTGGAGTTTTATCTTGTTTATCTTGGTAACAGAAAACACAGGAGCTCCACTGACTGAATACAACCTAGACAGACGTTCAGTCAACAGTTAGATGTTCATCGCTATCTTGGCAGCACAGGCTCAAATAAACAGAATAGTAAATAAAATAACATTGCTGTTCCCGTAAATGAGCTGCTGGAGCTCCTTCACAGCGTCAACCAGCAGCTCAGTTTCCTCTGCTGAGAAGAGTTTGTTGAACACGTCCAGGTAGCTGCACCGTTACAATAGCAATCCACCAAAGTCAGAGCTCACCTGATCTACTCTTAAAGAGAATGATGAGCAAGAGACGCTCTGATTGGTTGATTTCACGTTACGCCCAAAATTAACCACAGCCATGATTAATAAAGAGAATTAATACATGACTTTTGTGTGTTTCGAGCCGAGCAAGTGTACTTTTCCCACACTGATATGCCTTAAATCAAGCTGCATGGTGCACGGTTGAGTAAAGATTGCTAAAATAGGGCCCAATAACATAATAATAACCAATAAAAGAGTATTTACAATTTGTTATACTTCAAATGTTTATGATGAGAAGTGAAAGTCAGAATAAAGTGAGTTTGTGAGAGTTTGTGAGAGTTTGTGTGAGGTTGTGAGAGGTTGTGAGAGGTTGTGAGAGGTTGTGAGAGGTTGTGAGAGGTTGTGAGAGGTTGTGAGAGGTTGTGAGAGGTTGTGAGAGTTTGTGAGAGATTGTGAGAGACCTTAGGATGTTTCCTGGCGTAAATATCTGTTCTCAGTCCGAAGTTCTGCAGATCTGAAGGCTTGTCTCTGCTCTTCTCGGGGAAATGGAGCATATGCTGAGAGGCTGAAACCTACGAGAACAAACAGCAACACACACACTTACAGAGTCACACACACAAATACAACTACACACTGCTCCTACACAACCCAGTCAAAATCCCTGTGTGTGTGTGTGTGTGTGTGTGTGTGTTTACCTGTAAGGGTCTGTGCTGCAGAGGGACGAGGGCTGATGGAGAGTCTGTGAGGACGTTGAAGTGTGGGGTTGGTGGAGGACCCATAGGCAGGGGTCTGCTCTCCGCATCCACCTGGTAATTAATCAGACCCCACTGCTCCAGAAACGCGTGAACCCTGCGCACAGGTACAGACACACACAGGTACAGACAAAAATAAGTACAGACACAAATAAGTACAGACACAAATAAGTACAGACACAAATAAGTACAGACACGCACAGACACAGACAGACACAAATAAGTACAGACACGCACAGGCACAGACACACGCACAGTCACAAATAAGTACAGACACGCGCAGGCACAGACAGACACAAATAAGTACAGACATGCACAGACACAAATAAGTACAGACATGCACAGGCACAGACACAAATAAGTACATACACGCACAGACAAATAAGTAGAGACACCCACAGACACAGCTATAATAAGTACAGACACGCACGGGCACAGACACAAATAAGTACAGACACACACAGACACAAATAAGTACAGACACACACAGACACAAATAAGTACAGACACACACAGACACAAATAAGTACAGACACGCACAGACACAGACAGACACAAATAAGTACAGACACGCACAGGCACAGACACACGCACAGTCACAAATAAGTACAGACACGTGCAGGCACAGACAGACACAAATAAGTACAGACATGCACAGACACAAATAAGTACATACACGCACAGACAAATAAGTAGAGACACCCACAGACACAGCCACAATAAGTACAGACACGCACGGGCACAGACACAAATAAGTACAGACACACACAGACACAAATAAGTACAGACACACACAGACACAAATAAGTACAGACACACACAGGGACAGGTACAGACACGCATGGGCAGAGGCAGACACACAGACATGAACAGGCATGAACAGGCACAGACAGACAAACACAAGCACAGACACAGGACCAGACACATGCTTTGGGGCGTGAGTTAAACTGAGCGCGTGTACAGTGCTGACCTGATGAGGGCGCACACGTCTCCGGTCAGGTTGCGTCTGCAGGAAGTGGAGGTCAGGTACTCCTGAGGGTTCAGCCGATACGTATCAATCATGAAGTTACGATACGCCAGAAATCTGCAAACACAAAGACAAAGCAACAGTGCCGTATTTAATACACTACAGCCATTTGCACAGTTTCCCGAAACTACAAACTAAAATGTTATTTTATTGAGATTTTGTGTGATAGACCAACACAAATTAGAACATAATTGCGAAGTGGAACAAAAGTGATACATGATTTTCAACATTTTAATCAACTGAAAATCTGCTCAATGGGATTTAGCTCTGACTGTATGTCTAGGGTCATCGTCGTGCTGGAAGGTCTACCTCCTTCTCAGTTCTCGGGTCTTTTGCACAATGTTTTTTTCCACTCTTCCAAAGGTCAGATCTGTGGAGTGCAGGACTTATAGCTGTCATGTGGACAGATTCTCTGCAGCTCCTCCAGAGTGACCATGGGACTCTTGGCTGCTTCTACATTGAATCAATCAAGGGTGTCGCCATGTTTCCCTTCTAATGGGGAAGCTGGGGGAAGCTTCTAAGTTAACAAAACTGTAATTCTTAAAAAAAATAATAATAAATAAAATCGTCTCTCCTTTCTCTCCTGAAAACTGTTTATTTGGGTATAAAAAGAGAAGAGCTTCTGTGTATTTACAATAAGCTTAGATTTCCAATATTTTGCCTAAGGGTGAGTTTCAGTGAAGTTTCTCCAGCACTAAGGCTGGGTGCAGCAGTATTAGCATTAGCACATTAGCCGCTAACTACAGCGCTAACGGGACATAAACGCCACCCGATAGTGCTACACTGAGGAACCCTGAGTGTTCTGGTAAGCTAGGGTGCTATCAGCTAGCGGTTTGTCCCATGTAGCTTGTTTTAACATGTTAAACATGCAGACTACAGTCTGATATACTTACCTCTGAACGGTGAAAGAGCTAGTGCTGTGGTTAGCAGCAAATGCTAATGCTGCTAATACTGCTCCAGCCTTAGCGCTGGAGAAACTTCACTATAAAACTCACCCTTATAACTCTGTACTTCAGCAGAGTGGCTTTACTGCTCCTTAATACCTGACTGGTAGAATTTGTACATAAGGAGCACCGGATTATAAGGAGCTCTGATGATTTTGGGGAAAATTAAAGGATTTTAAGTGCATACATTGTGTGTATATAAAGAAAAGACTCACATCTCTGGTGATTTGGATTTGTTCTTCCCGTTGAAAAACTCAGGCAGCGCTCTCCTCTCTATTCGATGAATACTGAGACACAGATAAATCAGATAAATCACAGAACTTCATTACATTAATTACAAAAACACAACAGAAAGAAACTAAAGATGCTGTTCATGCAGTTTCCTATTGCAATCCTTTGTAGGTCCTAAAACACAGGATTTAAACCAATATTTCTGTACACTATGAAAGTTTCATATCTCCTCATGCATTATTAAATCCGGCTCCAGTGGATTTGGAGTGCTGACCCCATTATACACAAACCAACACCAGATTCACACAGACATACAGCCTCATACTGCACACACCTGCACACAATCGCAATGCATGCGATTCATTTGGAATCAGTAATGATCAAATATCAAATATATTCCTTTTTAATTGAGCTAAACTGCTGATAAAGTGCTGTTTAATCTGATATATTATCCAGATAATATACTGCTATGAAAAAACGCTGTCTCTGCTGCTGCTCCATGCTGTTTACACACTGAGCGCAGTATGTGCTGCGTTCACTGCTCACATCTGTGCTGCATGTCCCATTGAAAAAAAACAATGTTTAAAAGCACAACAGCAAATTTGTTTAGCATTCTGTGTTAAAGCAGCTTCACATTTTACAGATATACAGATATACACACTGGAACCAAAATCTCCATTGTCTGCAGCAGCTTGTAAAAGAAAATATCCAGAAAAATGAGTTGATCAGGAAAAGCATTGTGTCTACATCAACCCGTGAATTAGTATTCATGGCTCGGGACTACCCACAGGCAAAAATCTACTCCGGGGTTTTGTTTAAACTACCTGGGCAACTCTGCTGCAGATCAGCCAATAAAACCTTGGGGTGGATTTTTACTTTCTGGACCTGGACTACCCACCTCTGTGTGTAACTATAGCATATTTACATAGGATCTTAGCCAATCAGAGGCGATATGTTTGCATGTATGAATATTCATGAGCAGTAGTCAAAATCCTATCAGTTCTCCCCGTCCACTCCTCCACTGGACTAAAGCAGTGTTATACCAGATCACCGGAGCACTTTTTTTTTCCCCACAAAAACCAAACAGCTCACATGGCATTCATTCATACTAGAGACACAACTAGACATTTTAAAATAAATAAAAAAAAAACGATGGAATGAGACTTTTAAAGTATCGCAGCATTTGTACTCAGTGCTCTGTGTGCAGTTGGGTTTGAGGGAGGTAAAGTGATCCGGAATAGTGCTAGATAATACAGTCATGCTACAACATGTTAATATTAACTGCTATCAGTCACAGAGAAGAAGCTGACTGGCCACTGCTGTTTAATAGCAATACATTTCATTTTTATATACATTTTGCCCCACTATATTAATTTCTGATAATATCTATGTGAAGTAAGCAGAGACTGACCAGTTATAGTCGAACCAGGAGGTGTAGCTGGGTATGATGATGTGGTGAGTCTGCTCTGTAGCGCTTTCCTCACTGTCCAAGCCACGACCAAACTCCCGACCCTGATCCTCCTCGTCCTGTACACACACACACTTTATTATTATTTTTTAAGGATGGAAAGTTAATTTTTCTTTTTCTGGACAATATTTTTTCCCACATTTTCTCCCCAATTTATCTGGCAGATTATCCAACGCATTCAGCTGCTACTCAGCTGTATATCACTATTGATCCTTCAACGCCAGGAGGGTGAAGAAGACTAGCACACGCCTCCTGCAACACATGTAAAGTCAGACTCCGCCTCTTTTTGAGCTGCTGCTGATGCTGTAGCATTACCGAGTAGCATCACAGCGCTAATGGTCGGAGGAAAGCAGCGCAGCGACTCGGTTCTGATACACCAGCTCACAGACGCAGCCTTGTGCTGATCTACATCACCCTAGGAGTGATGAGGGGAAGAGAGTGAGCCAACTGTACTGTACCCACCCAGAGAGAGCAAAGCCGAATGTGCTCTCTCGGGGCTCCGGCAGCTGATGGCAAGCTGCATGACCGGGATTCAAACCAGCGATCTCTCGATTACAGTGGCAGCACTTCAGACCGCTGGACCACTCGGAGCCCCACTACCGTAATTAATTTGATTAACAGAATTACTGTTTTAATGCAATTTTCTAAATAGAAGCTGCTGAGTGAATCTCAGTAGATAGAGATTTGCTTCTGTCAGAAACCTGCAAAAAATAAAGACATATTTTATATAACAGGGATTTACATTATTTAACACTTTTCCCTATATTTAATTGAAACTTAATATGTTTTTTTTTATGTTTACACTGGGTTTGATTTAAAAGCTGCATGTAAGGTTGAAGGGGGCTGCGTATTATTCGTATAAAACAATAAATAAAAAAACATTTTACATTAAATGTAAAGGACAAAATAGCTTGTGCATCACTTTACATGGTGCTGTCTGTTTAAAAAAAACCTGAAGTTGTTATGTAAGAACTAAAATAGTAATCAAGAATTTTTTTCATATATTTATATATTGGAAGAAAATTTTGATTATTATTTTTATTTTTTACAATCTAGCACATCTATACACTAGTGCAGGGGTGTCCAAACTTTTTTTGTTGGGGGTCAGAAGGAGAAATATATTTCAAGTCACGGGCCACAGACTCTGTAATAAAACCAATAATGAAATATACCACTTTAAATAATACATGTTCCTGATTATTTCATTTACACACCATTTTACTTGACTTACTATCTTTATCTTTGACAGTGTTGTGTAAACTAAGATTTTTCAAATTGATGTTTAATTTCATGATGTCTCTTAATATTAAACTCCTTAATTACGACAACTTTTAGACTCTTTGGCCCGTTTTTCTGCGCTAGAAATGTGCACTCTCTCCGCTTTTAGACTCTTTTACCCCGTTTTTCTGTGCTAGAAATGCACACTCTCTCCGCTTTTAGACACTTTGGCCCGTTTTTCTGCGCTAGAAATGCGCACTCTCTCCGTTTTTAGACTCTTATACCCCGTTTTTCTGCGCTAGAAATGCGCACCCTCTCCGCTTTTAGACTCTTTTACCCCGTTTTTCTGTGCTAGAAATGCACACTCTCTCCGCTTTTAGACACTTTGGCCCGTTTTTCTGCGCTAGAAATGCGCACTCTCTCCGCTTTTAGACTCTTTTACCGCGTTTTTCTGCGCTAGAAATGCGCACTCTCTCCGCTTTTATACTCTTTTACCCCGTTTTTCTGCGCTAGAAATGTGCACCCTCTCTACTTTTAGACTCTTTGGCCCGTTTTTCTGCGCTAGAAATGTGCACCCTCTCCGCTTTTAGACTCTTTTACCCTTTTTTTCTGCGCTAGAAATGCGCACTCTCTCCGCTTTTAGACTCTTTGGCGCGTTTTTCTGCGCTAGAAATGTGCACCCTCTCCGCTTTTAGACTCTTTTACCCTGTTTTTCTGCGCTAGAAATGCGCACCCTCTCTGCTTTTAGACTCTTTGGCGCGTTTTTCTGCGCTAGAAATGCGCACTCTCTCCGCTTTTAGACTCTTTTACCCCGTTTTTCTGCGCTAGAAATGCGCACTCTCTCCGCTTTTAGACTCTTTGGCCCGTTTTTCTGCGCTAGAAATGCGCACTCTCTCCGCTTTTGGACTCTTTGGCCCGTTTTTCTGCGCTAGAAATGCGCACTCTCTCCGCTTTTAGACTCTTTGACCTGTTTCTGACACCTAGCGTCCAAACTTTGAATCTCACATTAAAAAAAACCTGCTTAACAGCGGGCCAACTTTCATTCTATTTCTAAAATACCTATGGCCCGCGTGCCGTAGTTTGGACACCCCTGCACTAGTGAGTATACTCAAGTTAAATTTAATTATAAAGCACTTTAAAAACAACAGCTGAAAAAAAGGGTTGTACATAGATTCTTATTAAATATAAGAACAAACACTATAAGAAAAAGACAAAATAGAAATAAAACAGTAAGTAATGAAGAAAACCACCCACCAAAACAAGATCAAATCTTATTTTGGGTTAAAAGCCAAAGAATAAAAATAAAATTTGATGCACCTGAATCAAAAACATTTTTTAAAGTATCCAGAATTGTTAAATCCATTGTTTAATCACTCAGAGATGCATTTTATGCATCTGATTACATCATTTTCTTTTTTATGCAATTAATTATTAAGTATCTATTTAACTGCATATTTGTGCAATTGTTTATATATTTGAATAATAATTAATTATATATTACATTACATTATTCATTATTAACACAGTGATCATAACAATAAAGATTCTCACCCGGACTCCAGACATGAACTCGTCCTCCTGATCATCTACAAAACAGCAGCATTATCATTATAGTACATATAATATAATGATGAATAATTATCAATAATAAACGTATCGTATTATAATAGATAATTATAAAGTGTTTACCCAGGTCAGCCATGGTTCCTCCTTTCACGGGCGTGTTCTCACTGTCCTTCTTCAGGTTTACTGAGGATCAGAGTATCAGTATCAGTATCAGATCATCACTGATGAGTCACACAACTGATAATAAGATGATAAAACAGGCTGGAGATGATCTCACACACCGTTTTTGGGTAGTATGACCTCCTCCATGTTGGGTACAGGTGTTGGGTCCTCCATGTCCTTAGTCAGGTCCTCCTCTGGCTCCTCCTCCTGCTGGCCACGCCTCTTATACGACCCTGAACTACAAAAACACAGATAATTATAATTAAGTTGGTTTTGAAAAGCCAACTTACTGTTTTTCATAATATTCTTATTGTTATCATTAATTATCTATTTGCGTTTTTTAAACGCTACTTCTCCCAACAGTTTTTGACGTGAAAACACTGAATTTTGCAGGATCGTAGGACAGTGTTACATATGTGGTACAGTTTTTGTACAACGGACGTTTTTATTTTTTTTTTTAGGACATTTTCTAGAAAATTTTCGTAAATGTCTGAGAAAAGCCCAGAAATTTCTAAGAGGCAGATTATTCGCTTACGCAGAAATATTTCCAGATATTTAAAACAAATTAGATACATTACTTCCCCAAACTAATAAATAAAATAAATCTACAATTTAAAACATTCAACATATGCTTTTTTGGAGAGGAAATTTAGGGGCTTAAAACATGAATATAGAGAACTCAAACACTAAGCCAACTGAGCAAGCCCAACATTTTTATCCAATCAGAACAGAGGGATCTAATGACACAGTAAAACACTGACATCTAGTGGGCGGGGTTTAAACACAACACTAAACTAACCACTTCTGACACCAACCTTTACACCTAAACTGATAAATTCAAATCAACACTATTTTTTTAGAATTGATACAGTATTGTATAACCGGATATCATGATATTTCGATGCCGATATTTAGCAGTCTCACCCTTTCTTTCCTCCTTTCTTCCTGGGCTCAGATGAAGACGGAGAGGGGGAGCGTCTCCTTTTCTTACCGGACACCTTTTGTTCCTGATGGAGAACAGAACAGACTTACAGATCAGTTCCTGCTTAAATAAAATACCTTCAGTTTTTAGCGAATTTTCAAACTAATACACCTAACTATTTTTAAAAAAGTGTGTACTTCTCACAGACATAAAACCACTTACTTTCTGACTCACTCACTGACTCTGTTATTGACTTACTCGCTTACTGACTGACTCATTGAATCACTGACCCTTTCACTGAATCACTTACTTATTGACTCACTCACTGACTTACTCAATCACTGAGTTTGTTACTGACTTACTTGCTTACTGACTGACTCACTGAATCACTGACCCTTTCAGTGAATCACTTACTTACTGACTCACTCAATCACTGACTCTGTTACTGACTTACTCGCTTACTGACTGACTCATTGAATCACTGACCATCTCACTGTATCACTGACTTATTGACTCACTCATTGACTCACTCAATCACTGACTCTTTTACTGACTTACTCGCTTACTGACTGACCCACTGAATCACTGACCATCTCACTGAATCACTTACTTAGTGACTCAATCACTGCCTTACTCAATCACTGACTTTGTTACTGACTTACTCGCTTACTGACTGACTCATTGAATCACTGACCCTTTCACTGAATCACTTAATTACTGACTCACTCAATCACTGACTCTGTTACTGACTTACTCGCTTACTGACTGACCCACTGAATCACTGACCATCTCACTGAATCACTTACTTTTTGACTCACTCACTGACTTACTCAATTACTGACTGTTACTGACTTACTCGCTTACTGACTGACCCACTGAATCACTGACCCTTTCACTGAATCACTTACTTATTGACTCAATCACTGACTCACTCAATCACTGACTCTGTTACTGACTTACTCGCTTACTGACTGACCCACTGAATCACTGACCATCTCACTGAATCACTTACTTTTTGACTCACTCACTGACTTACTCAATTACTGACTGTTACTGACTTACTCGCTTACTGACTGACCCACTGAATCACTAACCCTCTCACTGAATCACTTACTTACTTACTCGCTTACTGACCGACTCACTCAATCACTGACCGACTCACTGACACACTCAATCACCGACTGACTCATTAAGTGACTGACTCACTCGATTACTAACTCACTCAATGACTGACACAATCACTAACTCACTCCTTAAGTGACTGACTAATTCACTCACTGACTCACTGATTAACTGACACACTCACTCCTTACTTACTAAATCTATCACTGACTCATTTACTGACTCACTTTGTTACTGACTGACTCACTTCCTGACTCACTCACTAACTGACCGCATGTGTAAACAGTAACGTTTGCTCCTACTTTATGTTCATTTTATTCCAACATTTTTTTATAGCATTAAGGGACTTTGTGCAACACTTAAGAGAAATCAGATAATTAAGGGAATATTTAAGGAGTTATGACGACGATGTTTTGCAACACCGTTGTGTTTAAGAGAGTTTTCTGTAAGTGCTGTGTGAGAGTTGTGAAAGTCGTACCTCCTCGTCTCGTGGGTAAACGCGGCGCCGGTAGCTCACGCTACGTTTACTGTCGTCCACCTCATAGTCTTCCTCATTCATCCACTCATTAAACATGTCTGTGTCCAGAACCCACTTCACATGAACCTGAGAGAGAAACCCAAACATCAGCACCAGGAGGTTTTACAGATCACATGATCACATTCTCTCCTCTGATTGGTCAGAGCTGTCTGGCGTGGAAGTAGGGAAGTAAATATAGTGAGACGATTCTGTGTTACAGTGTGTATATCTGTATATCTGTGCAGTGTAAAGCTGCTTTAACACAGAACACTGTGCTTTTAAACACAGTGTTTTCAATGGGACATTAGGGATGTCACGATTTCGATATTTCATCGAAACCAGGGGTGTCCAAACTTTTTTTGTTGGGGGGCAGAAGGAGAAATATATTTGAAGTCACGGGCCACAGATATAACAAATATATATATTTGTTATAAACAAATATAAACAAAATAAAACAAATAATGAAATATAACACTTTAAATAATACATTTTCCTGATTACTTTCATTTACACACCATTTTACTTGATTTACTATCTTTATCTTTGACAGTGTTGTGTAAACTAAGATTTTTTAAATTGATGTTTAATTTCATGATGTCTCTTAATATTAAACTCCTTAATTACGGCAACTTTTAGACTCTTTGACCCGTTTTTCTGTGCTAGAAATGCGCACTCTCACCGCTTTTAGACTCTTTTGCCCGTTTTTCTGCGCTAGAAATGCACACTCTCTCCGCTTTTAGACTCTTTGCCCCTTTTTTCTGCGCTAAAACTGCACACTCTCACCGCTTTTAGACTCTTTTGCCCGTTTTTCTGCGCTAGAAATGCACACTCTCTCCGCTTTTAGACTCTTTGGACGTTTTTCTGCACTAGAAATGCGCACTCTCTCCGCTTTTAGAGTCTTTGGACGTTTTTCTGCACTAGAAATGCACACTCTCTCCGCTTTTAGAGTCTTTGGACGTTTTTCTGCACTAGAAATGCGCACCCTCTCCGCTTTTAGACTCTTTGCCCCTTTTTTCTGTGCTGGAAATGCGCACTCTCTCCGCTTTTAGACTCTTTTGCCCGTTTTTCTGCGCTAGAAATGCTCACTCTCTCTGCTTTTAGACTCTTTGGCCCGTTTCTGACACCTAGCGTTCAAACTTTGAATCTCACATTATAAAAACCTGCTTAACAGCGGGCCAACTTTCATTCTATTTCTAAAATACCTCACGGGCCGCTCCAAAAAAGGAAACGGGCCACAAATGACCCACGGGGCGTAGTTTGGACACCCCTGATCTAAATTGATCGAAATTATGTCATGGTCTTGAGCCTCGAAGTCAAAAAGAGGCTCTATGATCCCTCCCTCTAAGCTACGCAAACGGCGCAGCACGCTGTAGCTGAAAGAGCAGCTCTTTCTCCAGAGAATGTGGACATTCTCATCTTCTTAAAGAAAAACTTGAAAATATAAAAATAACAGTTGTTTTGTCTATCCTCAAATATGTTAATAGTTTTGGTACCTTAAGGAGCATCTTTCTCTCAGATAAAGTTAATAATATATCTTTATTAAAGAAAAAAACTTCTCATTCTCAGGGACTGAAAAAGTCTTAAAGTCTTATTTTTAATGTTTATCTGTTATAGTAGGATAGAGTTCAGTTTTTAAGGCTCTAATTGTTCTATTATTTTGTACATGACTGTTCCTGTATTTTTTTATTATTTATTTTGTTATGTTGCACATTGCTGTTTTAATAGTGCACACTGCTGCTACCAAACAAGCCACTAGATGGCATTACATATATATCTTAATTAAATTATTTAAATTTGACCATTAAAGCCTAATGTGGTGTATTACAGATCACTTGTATCACTTTGCATCACTTATATCAAGCCCACCTTTTGAAATAAAATATTATAAATTCGATGAATTAAATCAATGACTGACCATAGACTAATCTAAAACTGGTATAGGCCTCTCTGCTGTAAAAAAAAAAAAAAAAAACCTCTAAATCGAGGATTTAGAGAATCGTGACCAGTGTTGGGTACGTTACTTTGAAAAAGTAATTAGTTATAGTTACTCGTTACTTCTCCAAAAAAGTAACTGAGTTACTAACGGAGTTACTCCACTATAAAAGTAACTAGTTACCAGTAAAAGTACCAACTACCAGATCAGGAGAATCTCTCGCTATCTTTAAGAAACTCCTGAAGACAGAGCTCTTCAAAGAGCACTTACTCTCCTAACACCTCTAACTAACTAACTAATTCTAACCTCATCTCCTTCTTCCTCTTCTCTACTCCTCTATCCCATTATTTCCCTCTGACCTCCTTAAGGCCCTATCTATAGATGCTTTATTTTTAACTTCTATTATTTTTGTACTTAACCTCTTCTATTATTTGCACTTCAATATTGTAAGTCGCTTTGGACAAAAGCGTCTGCCAAATGTAATGTAATGTAATGTAATGTAATGTAATTATGTATTTACTATTATTATTAGAAAAATAACAAACGAAAATAAACCCAAAATGTTGACAAAAATATAATCTAACGAATTAAAAAAAAAAAAAACGAAATTCTGCACACAACCAAAGAAAATTACTAAAACTTGTAATACTGAAAAAAGCGGAAAAACGCGTCTGGGGATGAAATTAAACAAACAAAGCCACACTCAAAGGAAATATGTATATATAAACAAAACAAAAAAATGGACAAAACATCAATCTAATGACCGTTAAAATAGTATTAATATAACAGCTTCACCAAAAGAGAATAGAGCTTAGATCGGGCCCAAAAAATCTGACAGGACCCATCCGGAGCCCGTGCACATTCTGCCCAAGCCCGACCCAACCCGAACCATGAACTGTCATTATGAGCCCGACCCGATCCGCCCCATAAACTGTCTGTTTTCGGGCTGATTGAAAAAACGAAATATGATCAGAATTATGTTAATTAATACTGTAACATAAAAGCATAGAACTATTATTTAATTTAAATGATTTTTAAGAACAGCTACACACAGTGCTGCAAGTCAAACGCGGAGGCGTTCACGTGCGCCCAGAGCTACGTGATTACATTTTTCATTTTTATTATAGTTTAATTTTATTTTGTTTTTATTTTGTCTGTTCAGTAAGTTTTTAGGGTGGGCTTGCTAGTTTTTATTAGTTTTCACACATCTCATCAGAGAGATCAATCTAATAAACGTGAGAGAGGGAGAGAAAGAGAGAAAGAGAGAGAGAGAGATTTCTGGTGTGTGAGCTACTCACAGGTAAATGTTCTCACACACTGTATCTGCTGTTTCTCTTTCATCTGCCTGGCGCTCATATTGTAATCCCATACATAGTTCTGCAGTTTCTCAGTGTTTTCTGTCGTATTTTGCGGCATGAGCGCTTTACACAAGAACTAACGCCACAGACCACGAGGTGCCGCGCGCTCGGCACAACACCGCCCGCTGTACAACTCCGCTGTACAACAGCGCTTATAAATAAATTAAACACGAAAATGAGGGTATTCTATCAGTAATTTCAGTTTGTTTTAGTTAGTTTTATGAACACAAAATACCGTTCGAGATAGTTTTGTTTTTTCCTTTTAATTACCGTTTTTATTAGATTCAGTTAACACAAATGTTTTTCACTTTCAGTTTTCGGTATTTCGTTCGCTTTAGTGAACAATAATAATTGGTTACTTAGCAACATTGTGATTATCACACCAGAGCTTTATATAAAATAAAAATAGGAGCCCGATTTTGGGACGGACCTCGGGTCAGGTCGGGTTCGGGCAGAGATTCTGAGCTCTAAAAGAGAAAGCAGCAGCACCACAAAAACCGGAGCAGCTAAAAAGAGCTTAACGTCCTTAAATCGGAACTTGGGCTGTCCACGGCAATCACTGAATTAATTAGAGCAGCAAATCGTCACAATTGTGCCTCACTTCACCACGCCAAACCACAGGCACAGCGGCCAGAAGCTCAAGTTCACCGGAAAAAGGAGAGGTTAACCAGGGCAAAGCGAAGTTAAAAAACAAAAAAAGTTCATAGAGCGGCTAAAGTAACGTGCAGTAACGGGGTGTCGGAAATGGTAACGGCGTTATAGTTACAGTCAGAGTAATTAGTTAGATTACTCGTTACTGAAAAAAAGTAACGGCGTTAGTAACGCCGTTAGTTTTAACGCCGTTACTCCCAACACTGATCGTGACACCCCTATGGGACATGCAGCTGGGTTGGAGCTGGAAGTCTGAACCAAGACCGGAGCTCTGGAGCTTTACAGCTGGACACCGCACACTGGGTCGGTTGGAGTCAAACTTGGTGATGTAATTATTTAGAGTTAAAAAATAATGCGTTAAACTGAGATAAACAGTTATTGTCGATATTGTCATTTAAAATCTCTATAAAGTTAACATAATAATGCACTAACGCTCTTTTATTTTACTTACACTTAATTATTAAGAAATCTCTCTTTATAATATCTCATGAAAGTGTGTACACCCCTCACATTGTTTGTAAATATTTTATTTTATCTTTCAATGGAAAAAAAATAAGTTATGACACTTTGACACCTTTGGCTTGAGGATGCCCCACAGGTGCTCAATTGAGTTTAGGTCTAGAGACATTTATGCTCTGGTCATCACCTTTACCTGGCTGTGTGTGGAGTTATTCTGTGAGGCATTAAAAACATTGGCAGGCCTGTAAACGGTTGATAAATGTTTATTTATTGTGAGAGCTTATATGTAGAAAGGTTTAAAGATAAACTCACCTTCCAGGGTCGATCTGGAGTAGGGGGCTCCTCTACTTCTGCATCAACATCACTGACTGGAACCAACGTATCATAACTAAACGTAAGACAAAAAAACACTTAATGTAATAGGAGGGCGTAAAAATGTCAATATTGCGATATACCAGTGCATAAAAAAAAATGCAAGATCATTGAAAAGTGACTTTATTTCAGTAATTCAGTTCAAAATGTAAAAATGTATATATTATATAGATGTGTTAAACACAGAGTGATCTATTTTAAGCATTTGTCTATTTTATTATTGATGATTATGACTTACAGCCAATAAAAACCCAAAAATCAGTGTCTTAGAAAACTAGAATATTATATTATTATATAACACCAATTGGTGTGGGCAGTGTGCCAATGGTTTGGAGAGTCATGTCTGTCATCTGCTGGTGTTGATCCACTGTGTTTTATTATCAAGTCTAAAGTCAGTGCAGTTTTGTTTTCCCACAAAATCTTACAGCACTTCATATCTTACAGCTTCCCTCTGCTACTGACAACTATTATGGAGATGCAGATTTCATTTTCCAGCAGGACTTGGCACACTGCCCACACTGCCAAAAGTACCAACTGGTCTTATTTTATAATATTCAAATTTCTGATACACTGATTTTTGGGTTTTCATTGGCTGTAAGTCATAATCATTAACGATAAAAGAAATAAACACTTAAAATAGATCACTCTGTGTGTTTAATACATCTATATAATATATGAGTTTCACATTTTCAACTGAATTACTGAAATAAAGTAACTTTTCAATGATTTTCTATTATTTTAAGATGCATTAGTATCGTATTGTTTGCAATACAATATTATCGATACATGGCTAAACTGCCTAAGCCCCGCCCCCCAATTAGACTTATTAAAGTTACTGCTTCATTACTCCACAAGGTGACGCTATAATTAAATAAATAGGGTTAATAATCCTGCGGTAAAGAATAATGAATAATAAACAATAAATCAATAATTCCTGCTATTTGATTATTTAGAAGTATTTTATTCTATTTAGTAACACAGATGTTGTGAAATATCGTAGAGTTTGTATTGTGATATATCGAGTATCGCAATACAGTATTGTCATATCATCGTTACCGTTGGCAACGTAATGTGATCGCTATTATGTGATGCCCTGTGGATCTCATATTTAACGTATAAATATAACACATTAATATATTACTATAGCAATATTTTGGTCGTACATCGTGTGTGTGTGTGTGTGTGTTTGTATTAGTCACCTGTCTGGGTACATGCCCCAGTGCACCATCACATCTTGATCGACCCGCATGACGGGTCTGAACCACTCTTCTGCAAAACAAACCAAACAGAGTCAGATTACAAACTCTGATAAAGCAAATAATAAACTTCCTGCATTTCAGTGGAAGACCAAGTCATTTTAGAGCATTTCTATTGGTTCATTTATCATCCTATTCTGATAGAATATAAAGATCAACTGCTGAAATACTGAAAATGACTTGGATTCAAATCTTTTTACATTGACTTTTATTGAAAAATACAACTTTTTCTCCTGTAAAGCAGCTGTATGGAGTTTTTTTGTGAGATAAAGATGATCTACTAATTGTTTTCATGTCTTTAATACATTACATAAAGAAATAAAGAAAAAAACGCTGAATGAAAAGAGGTGTTTAAACGTCTATGAGATACTGTCCATACCTTCATCTGCTGAGGAGGGGGAGGGGTAGATGTGGTGCGTGGCCTGCAACCGGTCTTCTGTGACTGAACCCTGAGAGAGAGAGAGAGAGAGAGAGAGAGAGAGAGAGAGAGAAGGAAGTGAAATAAAGAAATAAATTAAGAAAGAAAAAAGTAAGAAAAGAGAAAAAAGAAATAGAGAGAAAGAGAAAAAAGAAAGAAGGAAAGAAAGAAAGACAAAGAAAGAGACAAAGAAAAAGAAAAAAAAGAGAGAGAGAAAGATTGATAAATTAAAAGGCAAAAATAACGAGAGATATATAGATAGAGAGAGAAATAAAAACAAGAAAGAAAGCAAGAAAAAAAAAAGACAGAAAGAAAGAGCGAAAGAGAGAAAAAGAGAGACAAAAAGAAAGAAAGAACAAGAGACAATGAGAAAAAGAACGAAATAAATAAAAGAGAGAGAGAGAAAGAGAGAAAAAAGGAAGCACAAGAGAAAAGGAGAAAGAGAAAAAAAGAACGAGAGAAATATACATAGATAGAAAGAGAAAGAAAGAGAAGAAAGAAAGGGAGACAGAGATAGAAGGAGAGAGATAGGAGAGAAATACAGAGAAAAAAAAGAAAGACAGAAAGAATGAGAGAGACAGAGATAGAAAGAGGAGAGACAGAAAAAGAAAGAAAGAGAAAAAGAAAGACAGAGAGAAAAAAAAAGACAGAGAGAGAGAGAAAATGCTGTTAATTCCTGATGAATGTGAGAAACATTTCTTTACACTGAAAAACATTTATATTACATTTACTTTGAATATTGCCTCACAACAACCACTAATGGATTCAAACAGATCTGTTAATAAATTATATTTAAAATAATAATAATTCCAATATCATTCTACATCATATTTCTATGGATGTAAAGAAGAGTTGGTAAACCAATAACAAGTGTAATAAGCAGTGCTGAATGCATTTATTGATTTATACTTTGCACAACTAGAGCAAAAAAAAATGAACTTAAACATGCCGTTTAACAGCTCTGCCACCTAAAACATCGCACAGAAACCCACAATCCTACAGAAAACCCTGAAGTTTTTAGTAGATATGAATGAAAAAACAGAGATGCAGCGGAATTTTATGGAATCAGTCAAAGAACCAGGACAATATTTTTATGAATGTGAGACAGTTAGCGACTCCTCCTCACCTGATGCCGTGTGATGATATCCTCCAGTTTGCTCGCCTGTTTCTGATCCAGATCAGGAGACAGGTAAACCACAGGCCTGCTCAGCAGGTTATTCTACAGCAGCAGAGAAACAAACGTTTAATCATATTTAATAATGAAAAAAACATATATTAATATTTATATAAAGGGGAACACTCATTTAAACACTATATAGATAATATATGGACACATACAATAGCGTAAAGTTACAGAGCATGGCATCCGATCACGTAAAGTTACAGAGCGGGGAGTCCTGTTACGTAAAGTTACAGAGCGGGGAGTCCTGTTACGTAAAGTTACAGAGCGGGAAAGTCCTGTTACGTAAAGTTACAGAGCGGGAAGGTCCTGTTACGTAAAGTTACAGAGCGAGGAGTCCAATCATGTAAAGTTACAGAGCAGGGAGTCCTGTTATGTAAAGTTACAGAGCGGGGAGTCCTGTTACGTAAAGTTACAGAGCAGGAAGTCCTATCTCGTAAAGTTACAGATCGGGGAGCCCTATCGTGTAAAGTTAAAGAGCCGGAAGTCCTATCGCGTAAAGTTACAGAGCGGGAAGTCCTATCGCGTAAAGTTACAGAGCGGGGAGTCCAATCGCATAAAGTTACAGAGCGGGGAGTCCTATCACGTAAAGTTACAGAGCGGGAAGTCCTATCACGTAAAGTTACAGAGCGGGGAGTCCTATCGCGTAAAGTTACAGAGCGGGAAGTCCTATCACGTAAAGTTACAGAGCGGGGAGTCCAATCGCATAAAGTTACAGAGCGGGGAGTCCTATCACGTAAAGTTACAGAGCGGGGAGTCTTATCACGTAAAGTTACAGAGCGGGGAGTCCTATTGTGTAAAGTTACAGAGTGGGGAGCCCTATCACGTAAAGTTACAGAGCGGGGAGTCTTATCACGTAAAGTTAAAGAGCGGGGAGTCCTATCACGTAAAGTTACAGAGCGGGGAGTCCAATCGCGTAAAGTTACAGAGCGGGGAGTCCAATCGCGTAAAGTTACAGAGCGGGGAGTCCTATCACGTAAAGTTACAGAGCGGGGAGTCTTATCACGTAAAGTTACAGAGCGGGGAGTCCTATTGTGTAAAGTTACAGAGCGGGGAGCCCTATCACGTAAAGTTACAGAGCGGGGAGTCTTATCACGTAAAGTTAAAGAGCGGGGAGTCCTATCACGTAAAGTTACAGAGCGGGGAGTCCAATCGCGTAAAGTTACAGAGCGGGGAGTCCAATCGCGTAAAGTTAAAGAGCGGGGAGTCCTATCACGTAAAGTTACAGAGCGGGGAGTCCAATCGCGTAAAGTTACAGAGCGGGGAGTCCTATTGTGTAAAGTTACAGAGCGGGGAGTCCTGTTACGTAAACTTTCGCTTAAAGTTACAGGGCGGGGAGCCCTATCGCGTAAAGTTACAGAGCGGGAAGTCCTATCGCGTAAAGTTACAGAGCGGGAAGTCCTATCGCGTAAAGTTACAGAGCGGGAAGTCCTATCGCGTAAAGTTACAGAGCGGAAAAGTCCTGTTACTTAAAGTTACAGAGCGGGAAGTCCTATCGCGTAAAGTTACAGAGCGGGAAGTCCTATCGCGTAAAGTTACAGAGCGGGAAGTCCTATCGCGTAAAGTTACAGAGCGGAAAAGTCCTGTTACTTAAAGTTACAGAGCGGGAAGTCCTATCGCGTAAAGTTACAGAGCGGAAAAGTCCTGTTACTTAAAGTTACAGAGCGGGGGAGTCCTATCGTGTAAAGTTACAGAGCGGGAAGTCCTATCGCGTAAAGTTACAGAGCGGGAAGTACTATCGCGTAAAGTTACAGAGCGGGAAGTCCTATCGCGTTAAGTTACAGAGCGGGAAGTCCAATCGCGTAAAGTTACAGAGCGGGGAGCCCTATCACGTAAAGTCACAGAGCGGGAAGTCCTATCACGTAAAGTTACAGAGCGGGGAGTCCTATCGCGTAAAGTTACAGAGCGGGGAGTCCTATCGTGTAAAGTTACAGAGCGGGGAGTCCTATCGTGTAAAGTTACAGAGCGGGGAGTCCTGTTAAGTCAAGTTACAGAGGGGGGAGTCCTGTCTCGTAAAGTTACAGAGCGGGGAGTCCTGTCGCGTAAAGTTACAGAGCGGGGAGTCCTTTTACATAAAGTCACAGAGCGGGGAGTCCTGTTACATAAAGTTACAGAGCTGGGAGTCCTGTTACGTAAAGTTACAGAACAGGGAGTCCTATCGCGTAAAGTTACAGAGGGGGGAGTCCTATCGCGTAAAGTTACAGAGGGGGGAGTCCTATCGCGTAAAGTTACAGAGCGGGGAGTCCTAACGCGTAAAGTTACAGAGCGGGGAGTCCTAACGCGTTGTGGTAGGCCCCTGGGGTTAGGGGCGTGACCACTGTGACCCGGAAGGAGGAAGCTCACAGAGATACACAGACACGGGGAGTAAATGAACTCAAATCATACCTTTATTTTCTTTTAACGCCCTCCACCACACCCAAAATAACTCAAATAAACATAGCTAGGCCCAATGGGGCTCTAGAGTCCGTAGAATTACTTAATTGTCGTTTAAAGGTCCGTGCGGCCTCAGCTCACTCCTCCCAAGTCCAAGTCTCTCCAGAGTGTGAGCTGAGGCAGAGTTTTTATGCCTGTCCCAGCTGGCGGCTTAATCAGTCCTGAATGCCCACCGGCTGGGACAGACATGGCTGTGAGTTCCGGCGTGGGGTGGACCCACGGTTCCCCCGCCTCCTCACGCCACAGCGTAAAGTTACAGAGGGGGGAGTCCTATCGCGTAAAGTTACAGAGCGGGGAGTCCTATCGCGTAAAGTTACAGAGCGGGGAGTCCTATCGTGTACAGTTACAGAGCAGGGAGTCCTGTTACCTAAAGTTACAGAGCGGGGAGTCCTATTGCGTAAAGTTACAGAGGGGGGAGTCCTATTGTGTAAAGTTACAGAGTGGTGGAGTCCTATCGTATAAAGTTACAGAGGGGGGAGTCCTATTGTGTAAAGTTACAGAGTGGTGGAGTCCTATCGTATAAAGTTACAGAGGGGGGAGTCCTATCGTGTAAAGTTACAGAGGGGGGAGTCCTAACGCGTAAAGTTACAGAGGGGGGAGTCCTATCGCGTAAAGTTACAGAGCGGGAAGTCCTATCGCGTAAAGTTACAGAACAGGGAGTCCTATCGCGTAAAGTTACAGAGCGGGGGGAGTCCTATCGTGTAAAGTTACAGAGCGGTGGAGTCCTATCGTATAAATTACAGAGCGGGGAGTCCTATCGCGTAAAGTTACAGAGCAGGGAGTCCTGTTACCTAAAGTTACAGAGGGGGGAGTCCTATTGCGTAAAGTTACAGAGGGGGGAGTCCTATTGTGTAAAGTTACAGAGTGGTGGAGTCCTATCGTACAAAGTTACAGAGGGGGAGTCCGAATGCGTAAAGTTACACAGCGGGGAGTCCTATCGTGTACAGTTACAGAGCGGGGAGTCCTGTTACCTAAAGTTACAGAGCGGGGAGTCCTATTGCGTAAAGTTACAGAGCGGGGAGTCCGAATGCGTAAAGTTACAGAGCGGGGAGTCCGAATGCGTAAAGTTACAGAGCTGGGAGTCCTATCGCGTAAAGTTACAGAGCGGGGAGTCCTATCGCGTAAAGTTACAGAGCGGGGAGTCCTATCGCGTAAAGTTACAGAGCTGGGAGTCCTATCGCGTAAAGTTACAGAGTGGGGGAGTCCTATCGCGTAAAGTTACAGAGAGGGGAGTCCTATCGCGTAAAGTTACAGAGCGGGGAGTCCTGTTATGTAAAGTTACAGAGCGGGGAGTCCTGTTACGTAAAGTTACAGAGCGGGGAGTCCTATTGTGTAAAGTTACAGAGCGGGGAGTCCTATTGTGTAAAGTTACAGAGCGGGGAGTCCTATTGTGTAAAGTTACAGAGCGGGGAGTCCTATCGTGTAAAGTTGGTATAATATAATAATCAGTACCTGTTTCAGGGTTTTCTCCACACTGACGAACATCTCCACGTTACGGTCGACTCTGGACGGATTCTGCAGGTCAAAGCGGCGCCTAAAGCCCAGAGCAGAACATCAGAATCATCCATTTTCAGAATCACACGTTACAACCCACGTTACAACGTTAATTAATATTATATATAATAAAATAACACTTTGTTTATTATAAAAACAATATACAGCACTCAAACTCACCAGCCTTGCTCAGTCTTAAACTTGTACACAGATCCGAGGATGTGACACAGAGCACCACCAGGCTTCATATCAAAGAAACATTTCGCCTGCAGATACAAAACACACACAGATACACACACTGTTCCTGCAGATACAAAACACACACAGATACACACACTGTTCCTGCAGATACAAAACACACACAGATACACACACTGTTCCTGCAGATACAAAACACACACAGATACACACACTGTTCCTGCAGATACAAAACACACACACATACACACACACCGTTCCTGCAGATACAAAACACACACAGATACACACACACTGTTCCTGCAGATAGAAATGTATGAACTGTATCTGACTGAGCTCAGCTCTGAAATAAGCAGCGGTTTGGATCCGCCTACACACTGACAAAACTAAACCCTATCAGAACTCAGACAGAGAGAAATAAATAAAATAAATAGAAATTAATAGAATGTAATATGTGTAGTATGTAGGAGTGGAAGGTATTCCAGATGATCTCACAACACACCTAAATTAATCCTGCTGGGACAATATCATCATCAGTGCATAAAATGTAGAGGATGTATAAGATGCGTAAGATGTATAGGATGTATAAGATGTAGACAATGTATGGGATAAATAAGATGTATAGAATGCATAAGATGTATAGGATGTATAAGATGTTGAGGATGTAGAGGATGTATAAGATGTGTGGGACGTATAGGATGTAGAGGACGTACAGGATGTAGTGGACGTATAGGATGTGGATAATGTACAGGATGTATAGAATGCATAAGATGTAGAGGACGTATAGGATGTAGAGGACACATAGGATGTATAGGATGTATAAGATGTACAGGATGTATAGAATGCATAAGATGTAGGGGACCTATAGGATGTAGAGGACATATAAGATGCATAAGATGTAGGGGATGTATAGGATGTAGAGGACATATAAGATGCGCAAGATGGTGAGGATGTATAAGGTATGCAAGATGTAGAGGACGTACAGGATGTAGAGGACGTATGGGATGTAGAGGACACATAGGATGTATAAGATGTAGAGGACGTATAGGATGTAGAGGACGTATGGGATCTAGAGGACACATAGGATGTATAGGATGTATAAGATGTAGAGGATGTATAGGATGTATAAGATGTAGAGCATGTATAAGATGTAGAGCATGTATAAGATGTAGAGGACGTATAGGATGTAGAGGATGTGTAAGATGTGGATGATGTATGGGATGTATAGAATGCATAAGATGTAGAGGGTGTATAGGATGTAGAGAACGTATAGGATGTGGATGATGTATGGACTGTATAGAATGAATAAGATGTAGAGGATGTAGGGAACGTATAGGATGTATAAGATGTAGAGCATGTATAAGATGTAGAGGACGTATAGGATGTAGAGGATGTGTAAGATGTGGATGATGTATGGGATGTATAGAATGCATAAGATGTAGAGGGTGCATAAGATGTGGAGGACGTATAGGATGTGGATGATGTATGGACTGTATAGAATGAATAAGATGTAGAGGATGTAGGGAACGTATAGGATGTATAAGATGTATAGGACATAGAGAATAAGGGGACCTAGATAATGTAGAGGATGTATACGATATATAGGGTGTATAGGACGTAGAGGACGTATACTGACGGGTAGTTTGGTGAGGTCTGGGCTGGTCGCTCTGCGGCCGAAGGCGTCCTCCTGAAACTGCAGCAGCTGAACCACCAGCCCTGCCAGAGACTTGGTGGACGGAGCATCAGCCTGAACATACTAGAGAACAATAAAAACCATCAGCAGCTGCAGACCCAAACCGAGACATGGCTCTAAATAAGTATCATAAAAAGAGATGCAGAGCTTTCAGACCTCAAATAATGCAAGGAAAACAAGTTTATATTCATAAAGTTTTAAGAGTTCAGAAATCAATATTTGGTGAAATAACCCTGGTGTTTTTTTTTATCACAGTTTTCATGCATCTTGGCATCATGTTCTCCTCCACCAGTCTTACACACTGCTTTTGGATAACTTTATGCTGCTTTACTCCTGGTGCAAAAATTCAAGCAGTTCAGTTTGGTGGTTTGATGGTTTGTGATCATCCATCTTCCTCTTGATTATATTCCAGAGGTTTTCAATTTGGTAAAATCAAAGAAACTCATCATTTTTAAGTGGCATCTTATTTTTTACCAAATTGTATATGTAGCTAGTGTGTGTATGTATAGTTAATGTGTATTAGTGTGTATATAGCTAGTGTTGTGTGTATATCTAGTTATTGTGTGTGTGTGTGTGTGAGTAGTGTGTATACAACGTTACAGTTTGTGTGTAGTGTGTATGTGTGTTAGCCTGCAGTGTTAAGTGTGTGTGTGTGTGTTGTGTGTATATAGTGCGGTATAGTGTGTGTATATAGTTACAGTGGGTGTGTATGTAGCTAGTGTGTATAGTTAATGTGCTGTGTGTGTAGTGTGTATATACAGTGAGTGTGTATGTAGCTAGTGTGTATAGTTAATGTGCAGTGTGTGTATAGTGTGTATATACAGTGAGTGTGTATGTAGCTAGTGTGTATAGTTAATGTGCAGTGTGTGTATAGTGTGTATATACAGTGAGTGTGTATGTAGCTAGTGCTGTGTATATGTTAGCCTGCGCGCGCTGTAGCTCTCCCGCCGCTCCTCACCTTTTTATAGTGTTTCCCGATCCAG
Source organism: Astyanax mexicanus (assembly GCF_023375975.1). Classification (NCBI taxonomy): domain Eukaryota; kingdom Metazoa; phylum Chordata; class Actinopteri; order Characiformes; family Acestrorhamphidae; genus Astyanax; species Astyanax mexicanus. The sequence goes on along the minus strand of NC_064410.1, from coordinate 63,016,836 downwards.
GAGCGGACCGCCTCCAGCTGCGCCGCGGTCTCCGGACCCTCCCAGAACGGGGAGCTGGGTCCCCCGCTCTTCCTGCGGCTGAGCGCGCCGCTCGGAGCCGCTCCCGGGGTTTGGGTCGCCATTGTCTAACGGACAGCCGCGCAGCCACGTACAGTCTCGCTCCAACTCTCGCGATAAGAGAGGGGCGGGGCGAGACTACGGCAGACCGTGCCTGTGGTGGCTGTGTCCCAAATCCGTACAGAGCGAGACCTTAGCTGTGTCCCAATACCACCAACAACATAGAAATATATATTTATTTATCTATCTATCTATCTATCTATCTATCTATCTATCTATCTATCTATCTATCTATCTATCTATCTATCTATCTATCCTTGAACTCCCTGTATTTATTATTATATGTAAATATGATTGTGTATAAACTGTATAATCAGGGGTCAGGTGATCAGGTGATGGGGGCGGGACGGGGAATGTGTTTGGTCCGCCCCTCCCCTATCGGCGGGGTCAGTGTTCTGCGCATGCGCGCTGCGTACAGGGCGCGTTGGCGACGGCAGTGCGGGGAGCGGCGCGAGACGTCGGGCGGATCGCGGGGAGCGGAGAGACACGGAGACCGCGCGCGCCCGCTCGCCGCTCACTCCCGGCCATGCAGAGCGCGCGACCATGCACTTCCACTACCGTCGCCGCCGTCGCGCGGAGATAAGCGCCGCCGGGCCCGGGGGAGCGCGCTGCGGCTGCGTGGGAGCGCGAGGAGGCGGCGGAGCGCCCGGATCCGCTCGCGGGAGCGCGCTGACGGAGGCCCGTGATCACGCATCTACGGTACGGTGGAAGGCGCGCGAGGACGCGGTGTTGCTGCTGGCGAACGGCGCTCGTGCTGCTGCTGCTTCTGTGAGCGCGCGCGTCACGCAGGAGGACGGAGGGAGCGCGAGCCAGTGCTGCTGCTGCTGCGGAGCTGCGGGGCGCGTGGGAATCGATCAGAGCGGGGGCACGAGGAGGAGGAGGATGATGAATAATAGGGTAAGGGCAAGTGTAATGATTCCATTTATCTTTATTATTTATAATGGGGGTAATAACATTATTATTATATGCGTTTATACTAATTTTAATAATGCTATAATAACAATTGTATTAGCACATTTTCAATTACCATTACTATTACTATTATTATAACTGTGGGTGTTATAAAACATTAAATATATATATACATATATATATCAAAGTACCCCAAAATTATGTCGACTCTTAACATGCATTTTGTGTACGACTCTATTTTTAGGATTTCTGTTCAAGCATTACATATAAAGATGTTCATGTTTGATAAGAAACATAACTAAATATCCTAATAGTATTTGTGATAGCAAATATATAAAAAATGTTGTAATCTGTAAATCTGCAACTGTCAAAATATAACAAATACAAATCATAAAATTGATCCTTTCCTAAACTTAATTTTAATACAAATCAATACATTTCATTTTCTCAAAATCTTTTGTTTCGTTATGATTGACTTATTTTATGTCTATTTACGAACATGCAGAATACATTAGACTTTAGTCCTACTGTACCCACCCAGAGAGAAGCAGCATGACCATTTATGTACCAATGTACTCTCTCTGACTCTGGCTGCTGATGGAGAAACAGGATGTCCTGTTGGTTTCAACTAGCGATCCTCAACTAATGCTCAATATTGATCATATAAGGTCATGGCCAAAATGCATCAGCAGTAGTGATAGAATTGTGTAAATTACAATTCAAATACTGTCCCATACTGAGTACAGGGACTTTTGTTTAAAATATGCAGATTACACTTTCCCACTGTAATAAAATGTGCTGTTGAGTGAATGCTCTTAAAGCACTGATGATATATACTTGATTTCTCGATTACAACATAATAAAATATCAGCATACTCCCCGTCTCTTGTACTGATTATAGTGTAGTGTAGATTAGTGCTGCACGATGTTGGAAAAATTGTACATTGCAAATGTTCTTTTTTCAACAATATATATAGTGATAATAAACAAACAATGCAGGGCCCATGAGATCACCAGACCCACCCCCACCCGTGCGCTGTCTCGCATCCGGACCAATCAAGAGCTGAGTCAGCGCCGAGCTCAACTCAAAACCTGAGAAAACAGCAAAACAACAGTAATCAGCCCTTTAATAATTTAAAAAGGCGTTTAAATTGTTTTTTTTTTAAAGGTAAATAAGAGCGTTTGTTTTCTGGGATTAAAAGTGTGAATTCAGCTGTAACTGGAAATATCTGCACTGCTAAACTGCTGGACTGAGGTGCAAAGCTTTCCACACGTGCTCACGTGTACAAGCACGTGCCCAACCATGTGGATGATGGAGGCCATGCGTGCGGTTACCTCGTGTTTACTCCTTCCCTCCCCCTCACGCTCCCCCTCCCCCTGGCACTTCTCAGGCAGCAGCAAACTGTCACTCACACAGACACAGAGACAGCGCTGTGTATCTACTTCTTGTGTCAAGAATCAAAACATTGCCTGTGACATGAAAGCAATATCCGACGTCCTGCGATTTGACTATTGAGCATGCACATATCGTGATGACATGCTTAAACGATATATATCGTGCAGCCCTAGTGTAGATGTAAAGATTCTGTTGTACAATATATTGAATCCTATTCTCTGTATATATTGCCATATTGTTAATATGTGTTTATAATTAACAGGCATGTCTCTCCACCACAAACATTCGCCCGCCGGATACCGCGGCATGCAAGCGCCGTGCATGCACCTTCACCCACTCCGCCAAGAGGGTGTGCTGCGGCAGCTCGAATGGCAGCACGGACTGGGTGGGCGAGGCTGGCACGTGCCCGCAGCGCACCATAGGGGCAGGAGGAGGAGCTTCACGTGTGGAGGCAGCACAGCATCCAAGTCCACTTGGTGATGGGAATGGGAACGGTCCCTCCCGTGGCCGGGTAAGACTGTACCGGGTGCGTTCCTTCATTACTGCTGGACCAATCACATGCCACCACCATCAGAAAGGGGTGAATGGAGGTGGCGGTGGATCTGGTGAACTGGACCTTCAGGTGAACGGTCAGCACCCCGCTGGACGTGACAGGTCTGGGTGCAGATCTGGGTCAGCGGTGGTCCAGGCGGTAGAGGAGGCGGCGGGCGAGGCCGGGCAGCGGCAGGCGGCGCTGGAGGAGCGTACGGAGCGGCTGTGGCGCCGGCTGCAGGCCGTGCAGGTGCGGCAGGTGGAGAGGCACGTGGCTCAGCAGCTGGGCGGACTGCGGCAGAGGGCAGCCGGGCGTCGGGGGGCGCTGGAGCTCGGCAGGATGGCGAGGAGCTGCGGAGAGGTCCTGCGCTCGGCCGAGGCGGCGCTGGACTCGGACCACACGGCCAGCAGCTCTGGGGGCAGCAGCGACAGCGAGGAGGAGGAGGAGGAAGAGGAGGGAGGAAGAGGGAGGCAGAGAGTGGGGTCATCCTCTTTAACACCAGTGTAAGTACTACAGAACTAGCCACTAGGATGGAAGGATAGGCTAGGGGGAGTGTTTGTGGAGGCTCATGGTAGGGGTGGGCGATATGGCCCTAAAACAATATCACGATATTTAATGGTGTTTTCGCGATAACGATACTGTTGGCGATATGACAAAACAATGAATAAAAAAAATATTTAAAAAATACACTACTGCAAACAAAAAGAAAATTTATATAAATATGACATGGCACACACGAACTGAAATGTACAAAAATATAAGAATTTAATCAGATTTGTAACAGAAGTCAATGATCCAGAATCATCATGAGTCATGATACTAATAATAGTAATGCACTCCATATATCTCCATATATTCAGGATTAAAGTAAAATAAATGATACTGGACAGATATATAATCTCTATCTAGTAGATATATAATGGGAAATCAGAACAGTGTGAATTTTTCTTTTGATAAAAACAGTAAAAAAGTAAAACCCTGATGTGATAATTAGGGGTGGGTGATATGGGTACGATTGCATACGATACGTTATGAGACATTGGAGATTTTACAGGGAAACGCTTAAAACAGAGGACTATGAGAATCACTGTCAAGAAACCAACAAATCTGACCATTTATCTTATTAAAAATGACAATAACCACTAACTATATTACCATAGTTTAATGTAGTGTAGTTTCAGTGTTTTATAACCATTTCAGGGTTTATACGGTCCTGAAAAACCTACAAAAAAAAGCCATGGAATTTCCAGGCCTGAATAAGTTTTGGAGAAATTAAAATACCCAGAAAGTTTTGGAAAAGTCATAGAAATTTGGTCTACAAATCTTTGTGTTTCAGTTTATCAGTTTGTCAGATTAATTTTAGACCTACTATAACCCATTTTGATTAGAGTTTTAGTTGATTTTTGGTTTTCTTGTTGAATAGTCATGAAAATCTGCAATGAATGCATGAAAAAGTCATGAAAAAATCATGGAAATGTATTGGTTAAAAATTGTGTGAACCCTGTCATTTTCTTCATAACTAGCATAAAGAAAATAAATCGATAGTAGCTCGTTTCAGTAGCTAGCTAGCTAACTTTTCTGTTCCACCTTAATCAGTACAAGAGGTGGCAGAGGCTGCAGCATTTAAGGTGGAACGGAAAAATTACAGAATTAAATAGTGTCTGATCAGAACACACCTGTAATCATTTACATATCTGCCTGATACAGAATTCTGCAGGAATCTGGGAGGTGTTATTTTTTGTTATTTTTTTTAGTTTATACACAAAATATTATATTAATATTAAAACTTGCTTGCTTAAAATTCAGTTTTTCCTTTGTATACTTGGGGATTAAAATGGGATCTCTGTGAAACGTAGAATTTGAAAACGTCCATTAATAAAAGCACTGTATAAATAATTAATATAAATAAATAATAGGTCTATACATATATTTAACTTGATTAATTAATAAATTGATGATCCAAAGCAGCAGCAGCAGGATTGAGAAGCTCTGGTGTAAGGAGTGTAAGAGCTGTAGTGAATCAGTGCACCCTGTTTGTCATTGTTAGTCACGTTCATGAGGTCACCCTGTCCCGTCAGCATGACTTCACACTAATACACACTCTATAATAACACAACCTGATGATTGTGAAGAGTATCATGACCGTCACACAGAAACCTTGTATCTCCCAAACAGCTAATTTACAGGAGATGGACAAAGACACTCTTCTCTTTCAATAGAAGTCATTTTGGAGCATTTCTATTGGTCCATTCTTCATTCATTTCTGATACAATATAAAGATAAAATATGAAGGCTACGTTCACATTACAATCCAAGTTGCTTAAATCTGATTTTTCGCTCAGATCAGATTTGTGTATCTTGACGGTTCACATTCAGTGTAAATGTAAGTGATCTGTATCTGTGTGTAATGTGAACACAGAATCTGTTCCTGAATCGTCTCACATGCTGCACATTGATACCTGTATAAACGCCTCCTTCTTCACCAACAACAAAAACCCTCATATTAGAGAGACGAGAGACTCGTAGCTTTATAAAGGGAAATGGATGAGTTAGCAGCTCATATGTGGAGCATCTTTTGCTGGAGTGGAGAAACAGGAAACAGCTGCTCTGAAGTTCATGCTCAGATCCAGGAGGTGTTAAAAAAGGACAGGCGGTTTGCTTTTGCTGTTTTTTTTTTTGCAGCTATAGCTGCACAGCTGCACCAAGAGATGCAGTGTTGGTATGAGAGAGACGCACTTATATATTATATGGGCCCTAACGGTCAGAAAGATATATATATATACAGTACTGATATATACAGATATATATATATAGTACTGTGCAAAAGTTTTAGGCACCTGTGGGAATTTCAGTACAGAAAAGGCTTCTTATCTGTGCAGTAAGTGATTATTAGCTCAGTAAAACACATTACAGCCTTACAATAAATACAAACAGCAATTTCACAAAAATCAGACCAGCTTTTACAGCCCAGTTTTCATTAAAACATCCCCTAATCTCTCCTTCTCTTAATCTGAGTTTAATAGAGTTATTTATTTCTAGTTCTCATCATATTAATCAACAGCTGGTTTGGTAAATTGATAAATTGGTAAATGTGGTAAATCAGGTGAGCTGCTGACGGAACTGAACATATTGAATCTCTACACTTTGTTCTTCAGATCTGCTCACAGAATATAACATACCTAAAAATTAGAAATTCTTGTTGCGTTTTACTGTATGTATGTTTGTTTGCATCTGTTTAAATCATATGTGGTGCTTTTTTTTAGGTAAAAACTCTCATATTACTGAGATAAATGGATTAGTGTAATTTGTTTAGGTGCTTTAAACTTATGCACAGAACTGTATTTCTAACTGTGGTTTTCATTTTCAGCCATATGAGCATGGAGTGGCAGTGGACGAGGGACAGGGCGTGGCTGGGCAGCAGGTGGGTGTGGCTACAGGCTCAGGTGTCCGAGCTGGAATATCGGATTCGTGCGCTGACTGATCTCTACACGCATCTCAGACAGGGGAAGGTACTGCTCTGCTTTTCTCAGGATTTGTATGAAAAACCCTTGAAATCATCCCATGATTTTCCCATTTATTCCCTATATGTTAGTGCAAATAATTAGTGCAAATAAAACCCCCTTATGTAAGTTAACTCCACCCTCAGCTCAAATTTGAAAATGCCAAAAAAAATAGAAGGGGTGGTTTGGGAGGGGCACTGGGTGATGTTTTTTTACATTACATTACATTACATTTGGCAGATGCTTTTGTCCAAAGCGACTTACAATAATGAAGTACAAAAGTAATAGGAATTTAGATAACCCATTTTTAGATAGGGCTTAAAGGAGGTCGAAGGGAAATAAAGGGATAGAGGAGTGAAGGAGGGGAAGAAGGAAATGAGGTTAGAAGTAGTTAGTGTGTTAGAGGTGTTAGGAGAGTAAGTGCTCTTTGAAGAGCTCTGTCTTCAGGAGTTTATTAAAGATAGTGAGAGATTCTCCTGATCTGGTAGTAGAAGGTAGTTAGTTAGAGGTGTTAGGAGAGTAAGTGCTCTTTGAAGAGCTCAGTCTTCAGGAGTTTATTAAAGATAGTGAGAGATTCTCCTGATCTGGTAGTAGAAGGTAGTTAGTTAGAGGTGTTAGGAGAGTAAGTGCTCTTTGAAGAGCTCTGTCTTCAGGAGTTTATTAAAGATAGTGAGAGATTCTCCTGATCTGGTAGTGGAAGGTAGTTAGTTAGAGGTGTTAGGAGAGTAAGTGCTCTTTGAAGAGCTCAGTCTTCAGGAGTTTATTAAAGGTAGTGAGAGATTCTCCTGATCTGGTAGTGGAAGGTAGTTAGTTAGAGGTGTTAGGAGAGTAAGTGCTCTTTGAAGAGCTCTGTCTTCAGGAGTTTATTAAAGACAGTGAGAGATTCTCCTGATCTGGTAGTAGAAGGTAGTTTGTTCCACCATTGGGGAACTCTGTATGAGAACAGTCTGGATTGCTTTGTGTGAGTGTTTGGTAAAGCGAGGCGACGTTCATTGGAGGAGCGCAGCGGCCGGGAGGTAGCGTAAGCCTTCAGGAGTGAGTGCAGGTAGGAAGGAGCTGTTCTGTCATCACCTTGTAGGCGATTGTAAGAGTTTTGAATTTGATGCGAGCATCAACTGGTAGACAGTGGAGCTCAATGAGCAGCGGAGTGACATGTGCCCGTTTTGGTTGGTTGAAGACCTGACGTGCTGCTGCGTTCTGGATCATCTGGAGTGGTTTTACTACACAGGCCGGGAGGCCAGTTAGCAGGGCATTGCAGTAGTCGAGGCGTGAGATGACGACTGCTTGTACCAGGAGTTGGGTGGCCTGTTGCGTCAGAAACTGTCTAATTTTTCGGATGTTATAGAGCGCGAAGAGGCAGGATCGAGCAACTGAGGCCACATGGTGCGTGAAGGAGAGCTGGTCATCAACCATAACACCCAGGTTCCACCCAGGTAGCAACCTTTGTCGGTGAGAGAGAGAGAGAGTCGATGCTTATAGAGAAGTTGTGTTGAAAAGATGGTTTTGCTGGTATGACCAGAAGTTCAGTCTTTGAGAGATTTAATTGAAGGTGATGCTCCTTCATCCAAGAGGATATGTCAGAGAGACACTGCGATATCCGTGCAGAGATTGAGTGATCTTCAGGTGAGAACGACAGGTATAGCTGGGTGTCATCAGCAAAGCAATGGTAGGAAAATCCGTGTGAGTGGATAACCTGACCAAGAGAGGCAGTGTATATTGAGAAGAGAAGGGGACCCAGTACCGAACCCTGGGGAACCCCAGTGGATAGGGAGTGGGCTGAGGACAGCTGTCCTTGCCACGACACCTTGAACGAGTATGGGTTTAGGGGCAGGGCAGAGGGGAAAGCTGATCTGGCCGAACAGTTCAGGTCCCTAAATACTAGGGATCATTATATAGTTAATATAATATGTAGTGTGTGAGAGTGTCAGAGTTTGTTTAGGGTATATAACATTCAGATGTACTTATTCTCTGGGTTGTGAAACTGCTGATTCACCACTGAACTACTACTGTTCATAATATAGCAGAGTTTAACCCTGTAAATGCTGTATTTTTTGCACTATAAGGTGCACTGTTTTATAAGGCTCACTATCAACAGACGTCTATTTTATGATCAATGTTCATGCATAAGGCACATCGAAATATAAGGTGCATTTTAAGAGAAACAATAAGGAACTTCTAATTCAGCAGGTCATTTCGCTGGGTGGTGGTGGTGGTGGGGGGTTGGATAGCTAACGAAGTTAAGTAAAGCTAAGCTAAGTAAACAAAACTAATAAAAAAAAGACTATTTTAAAGTCAGTGGATGTTAATCTACACAGATTTCTCTCCTGTTTATTTATTTGTTTATTTACAAAAAGCTTAGATTCCTGAATTTCTCCAGCACTAAGGCTGGAGCATTAGCATTAGCGGCTAACTGCTAGCAGTTAGCCGCTAATGCTGTCTGACTGCGATACACTGAGGATCCCTGGGAGTTTCGGTAAGCCGGGGCGATGTTACATAGCGGATCGTCCCACATAGCTTGTTTAAACATGGTAAAAGTGCAGACTACAGTCAGATATACTCACCTCTGAGTGGTGAAAGCACTAGCGCTTTGTGCAGTTAGCAGGTAATGCTAATACTGCTCCAGCCTTAGTGCTGGAGAAATTTTAATGAAACTCCTGTATAACTCTGTACTTCAGTGGAGTGGCTTTACTGCTCCTTAATACCTGACTGGTAGAATTGATACATAAGGAGCACCGGATTATAAGGAGCTCTGATGATTTTTGGGAAAATTAAAGGATTTTAATTGCAGCATAAAGTGCGAAAAATACAGTAAATATTTTTTTAACTTTAAGAGCTATTATTAACCACAGATAACTGAATAAATGTAAGGTGTACACTGTATTTTGGGGTTCACAGGTGGGAGCGACACACTCTGTCCCAGAAACACCTTTAAGAGCACCCAGACCCCCCCGGGGACCCCCGGACTGCAGGTACGGGTACACACACACACACTGTTACACACACACACACACACACACACACACACACACACTGCTACACACACCTTTGTTTCTATAGACGTTTAACAGCAGGTATCGTCCGTCAGGTCGTCCGGTGTTGGCGATCCTCTCAGGAAGAAGCAGATGATAAACCCCGCCCCCTCGTCACAAGCCCCGCCCTGTCCACCCTCGTCTGCGGCACGGTCCCGCCCCTTACTGCGACAGCGGCGGCACAAGCTGATCCGAATCGAGAGATGTGCTGCTCTCGCGTCAAAGGTAACTAAAACTTTACCCTCTTTTATAATGTTATTCCATGATATCACTATGATTTTATCCTGTTAATTATTTATTTCTTACCTTAAATTATCCCCTTATTTTTATCTCTGGATTCCCCTTTTGAGTTTATCTTATGTTTGATGTTATGCCTTGATATTAAACCTTAATGTTTCTCTCCTTGATTTAATGCCTTTTTTTATGCCCTGATTTTCTGACATCATTTTATCCGTTTGTTTTTATCCCTTCATTTTCTCTTGATTTGATTTATTTATTTTAAACCATAATTTAATAATAATTATAATACAATTTTTTTAATATAGAGCTTTTTCACCCTGAATTCCCTTCACACATAAACATAATCCATATATGGTTAGAAAGGGCGGAACTTACTCTTTCTTAAAAAAGTAAAAAAAAAACATCCCAGTGCAGTAAAGCTAAATCTACAAGAAACCCATTGAGAGAAAAACACCTAAAAAAGTGAAAAATCTCCTTCCCCAACCAATATTATTTACCTTTAGTGCTTCAAACATATTTATATGATGTTTCAAACCAAATAATATCAGTAAATAAAGACTCAACAGTGTCCACAGAAAAAGTGGCTTTACTCAAACTAAAGCTAGGTATGGTGTGCGCACTACTTTATATAGTTTTTATATATTTTACTTGCACATTTTACTAAGTAGTTAATTTGCACTAAACTAAATTTTTATTTATTTAGACTAAAAAGTTTATATTTTTGTATATATATATGTTTTCTTTGTGTGTCCTGATGATTAAAATACTGAAAGGCATAGGCTGCTCTGAGTGTCAGGTTTTTAGTATCTACATGTATCCTAGAGGTGTGATTATTGATTATCAAGAAAAATTAAATAAATCCGTCTGATGCTGTTTCTCCATGTATTTTATCAAAGTAATAATTAATAAACCATGTAATGAACTCAAATCATCAATATTCGTATGATTTCAACTCATAAACACTCTAGTCTAAACATGTTTGAAAATATATCTTAGGTGTGAATATATTTAAATTCTATAAATTAAAAAATAAGTAAAAAAAAAAAATAAAAAATCAGGCGCTTGGTAAAATTTTGAGTAAAACATGATCAGTTCCAGGAAAAATAACAATTCTGCTTCCTTTTCCATTTTAAATGATGATATTTTTGAGCAGCCGTATGTCTTCTGGAGTAAAAGAGATCAGGGCATGTGTCTGTCTGATATAATTACTGTGTTATAAGACCTGAAAGAGGAGCTGAAAACAAAAACGGAGAAAAAACACATAAAAACAGACTAGAGTTCAAAGAGTTAAGGTAGTTAAAGGATATTCTGCTGCTGATATTTGGAGTCTGCCTGATTTCTGTGCTCTGATTGGCTGTGGTAGGCGGTGACCTCGCCGTGCTGCTGCCAGCCCCCGGTGGTGTGTGTGCTGTGTGGCATTTCTGCGGCGTGCCCGCCGGCGGGTCAGGATCAGAGTGGGCGGGTACGGAGGAGGGGTCTTGACCCGTGTGTTCACCCTGTTCTCTCCATGCCCTCAGGTACACCATCACACACACACACACACACACACACACGCTGTGATCAGTACACGTGCAGCAGTTTACTTTTATAAAATCACATTAATTTATATATATATCGCTTTATACAACATAAAGGAGAAATAAAAATAGTAACTATAGTGTCACTGTCCAATGAAAAACAAGTATTTTTCCCTTTTTTGTCGATTTTTAGTACATAATTTGAACAGTGGTAAAATTTCTTGATGAACAGACCAATATAGAAATAATTGAAAATTACTTAAAATAAACTCTACTTTACATTTTTTTTTACATCACTCTCCTGTAAAGTTCCTGTTTTGAAGATACTTGTTTTTCATTGTACAGCGATGATATGCACAGTATATATATATATATTAGAGGTGTGCCAAAAAATCGATTCACATAAGAATCTTGATTCTCATTTACTACGATTCAGAATCGATTTAAAATGTCCCAAAATCGATTCTGAGGGGCGGGTTTTAGACTGATTTTGGGCTGGGTATTTTTGTTGGACCTGGCAACCCTGGGGATAGCGCTTGTCCTTTCAAACGGAGATCTTCCAGACACACACAGAGCGTAGGTGTTTGAGAATCACCGGTAAGATGGCAGAACAAGCACTATATTACCTTAGATTAACGTGTAGTTTCAATGTTTTATGGCAGAATGCTTCATAACAAGCATAAAAAAGATCGCTAGTAGTTAGTTTCAGTAACTGTTAGCTAGCTAACTAGCTAACTTTCCAGTTCCACCTTAAATAACGCTACAGGTGGCAGCGGGCTGCAGCATTTAAGGCGGAACGGAAAAATACAATAAGCTAATCAGAGCTAATTTCAGCTCCTCATCACAGAGGAATTAAGGAATGGACCATATGAATTAATTTCTCCACCTCCTGCCCCCTTTCTGAAGAAATACAACGACCTTAAAGTTAACTAGTTAATCAGCAGCTGCTCCTGAACTTTAGCGCTCCACTGCTATCATCACATCAGCCCAGCAGCGTCACCTACACACCACCGCTAGTAGCCTGGTAATAAAGCAGTGTTATTTATTATTTATTTATTGTTCATTAACGTCATTGTGATATCCCAGTGATTCCTCTGTCACTGAGGACCCACATTCCTGCACATTTTATTGTTTTTGTAACACATTACTTGCTCCAGGACCAGTGTATATTATGGAGGGTTTTTTTTCAATAAGATTCATAAGCCAGAAGCAGAAATTTTTATAATTCAAATCGTTTTGAATCAAAAATCGATTTTGAATCGAATCGTGGCCCCCAAAATCGGAATCGAATCGAATCGTGAGATAGTAAACGATTCCCACCCCTAATATATATATATATATATATATATATATATATATATATATATATATATATATATATATATATATATAGTATAAGTTTAAACTTCATTGTTCTGTTAATTAATAGTAATAATAAGGTTAGTAATGTTAATTATAATACTAAGTTGTTAAGAGTAATTTACAATCCAGGAAGTCGCTACAGTTTTATAATTCCGGTGGTTTCTGTGGTGTGGCCAGCTTGTTGCTAGGTAGTTGTAATGATATTGTTAAGTGGTTGCTATAGTCTAGCTAAGTTTTTGCTGTACAGTATCCCACATGTTTAGATGTAATTGCCATGATAACCCAAGTGGTAGCTATGGTATTTCCAAGTGTTTGCTGTGGCATCCCAGGTGGTTGCTGTAATATTGGTGATGGTGATTGCTATGGTATAACAGGTAATTGGTTTGGTGTTGCTGAGTGGTTGCTATGGTATTGCTAAGTGCTGGTTAGTTAAGTAAGGTCGTTCGGGTGGTTGCTGTGGTGTTGCTAAGTGCTGGTTAGGTAAGAAAGGTCTTTTAGGTGGTTGCTGTGATGTTGAAAAGTGGTTGCTATGGCATCCCAGGTGGTTGCTGTGTTGTTGCTAAGTGGTTGCTACGGTATTGTTAAGTGCTGGTTAGATAAGTAAGGTCTTTAATGTGCTTGCTGGTGGTGGTTGCTGTGGTGTTTCTAAGTGCTGGTTAGATAAGTAAGGTTTTTCATGTGTTTGCTGGTGGTGGATGGTCTGGTGTTGCCAAGTGCTGATTAGATTAGTAAGGTCTTTCAGGTGGTTGCTGTGGTGTTGATAAGTGGTTACTATGGCTTTCCGGGGAGTTGCTACAGTGCTGATTAGATAAGTAAGATAGGTGAGGTCTTTCATGTGGTTGCTGGTGGTTAATGGTGGTGGTTGCTGGAGGTGGTTGCTGTGGTGTTGCTGAAAACTGTAAAACTGTATCTTTCTTCCGACAGATTTTTCTCTCGCACTGAATTTTGGGACGCCCCCGCTGGCCGGGCCTCAGTCACACAGTGGTGTGCAGCGGTGCGGGTCGACGGCTGTCTCGCCGTGGCTGAGAGGGCGGAGTCAGGGTCCTCAGAGGGCGGGGCGAGCGAGGCGGAGACTCGTGTGTCCCCGCCCCCCAAACACACTGCCCCCACTGCTCAGCACTGCTGGTAAGAAACCATACATGTTTCCTCACATTCAGATCAGCGGGAACTTTACAGGAACTTTACGCTATCAGGACTGCAGCTAAAGATTAATTTGATGAATATATCTTTGATTAAACAATTATTAATCCCATCTCAATTGATCACTTACGTAATTCCATATATGTCACTTAATCGTTTTCATGTCTTTAATATTAATCTACAATGTAGACAATACATTAAATATAGAAAAGCATTGAATGAGGAAGTGTGTCCAACATTTTCATTGTAATTGTATTTAATTTAAATTAAATTTAAATACATTTTTAAAACATTGTTAGCATTCTGGCACATCCCATGCATGCTTTAATCTTAAAAGAAGTTTTGATTAATGTTGGTGATAAATAATTAGTCTGACAGATGCTTAATATGTGCATATTTATATACTTATATAAATACTTATATATACTTTATTTCCCAATAAACTGTGTTTTTTAGGTGGTTCCAGCTGCAGGAGCCAGAGAGGAGTGTTTAGTCCAGGTTTCCTCCCTCAGCGAGTTTCTGACCTTCCCCCTCTGCCGGCCACGCCCCCAGCCACAGACACGCCCACCCAGGTAAGCCTAATGCTGACCTTACACTAAATGATTTTCAAGTAATTTCTCATCTAAAACCAGTGATTCTGTTGATTCTGTATCTACTGTAACTGTAGATTAATTACAGAGCAATATGGGTACGACAGATTACAGCGCTGGTGATTCTGTATCTACTGTAACTGTAGATTAATTACAGAGCAATATGGGTACAACAGATTACAGCGCTGGTGATTCTGTATCTACAGTAACTGTAGATTAATTACAGAGCAGTACGGGTACAACAGATTACAGTGCTGGTGATTCTGTATCTACTGTAACTGTAGATTAATTACAGAGCAGTACGGGTACAACAGATTACAGTGCTGGTGATTCTGTATCTACTGTAACTAGATTAATTACAGAGCAGTACGGGTACAACAGATTACGGTGCTGGTGATTCTGTATCTACTGTAACTGTAGATTAATTACAGAGCAGTAAGGGTACAACAGATTACGGTGCTGGTGATTCTGTATCTACTGTAACTGTAGATTAATTACAGAGCAGTACGGGTACAACAGATTACAGTGCTGGTGATTCTGTATCTACTGTAACTGTAGATTAATTACAGAGCAGTATGGCTACAACAGATTACGGTGCTGGTGATTCTGTATCTTCTGTAACTGTAGATTAATTACAGAGCAGTACGGGTACAACAGATTATGGTGCTGGTGATTCTGTATCTTCTGTAACTGTAGATTAATTACAGAGCAGTACGGGTACAACAGATTACGGCGCTGGTGATTCTGTATCTACTGTAACTGTAGATTAATTACAGAGCAGTACGGGTACAACAGATTACGGTGCTGGTGATTCTGTATCTACTGTAACTGTAGATTAATTACAGAGCAGTACGGGTACAACAGATGACAGTGCTGGTGATTCTGTATCTACTGTAACTGTAGGTTAATTACAGAGCAGTACGGGTACAACAGATTACAGTGCTGGTGATTCTGTATCTACTGTAACTGTAGGTTAATTACAGAGCAGTACGGGTACAACAGATTATGGTGCTGGTGATTCTGTATCTACTGTAACTGTAGGTTAATTACAGAGCAGTACGGGTACAACAGATTATGGTGCTGGTGATTCTGTATCTACTGTAACTGTAGAAACATAAAGCCTGGTTTTGTTTGATGTGTCCTGCAGCCGCTGAGGAGGAGGCGGGGCGAGAGCTCGTTTGATATTGATAATCTGGTGATGCCTCTGGGCCTGGCTGGACTAGGAGCTCGAGTGCAGAAACTGCAGTACAAGGAGATTATCACCCCCAGGTAATAATATTAATACCTGTTATTATATATTAATAAACAGGGCATTGGTTTAATGTGTGGATTTAAAGGAGAACTTTACACTTAAGAAGGCAAATGCATTTTTTATTGGAAGATGAATTAATGTTATAAAACTGCTGGGGTTGCAGATGAACAGAGCTCTCATGCTTTGATTATAATTTCACACACTGTTAAATTTGAGCTCCTCAAGCCTTTACTCAATCACTAGAAATAATACGGAGTCAGCTGGTGGATATGATGATCATGAGGATGATGACCGCATCTTATAATAATTGTATACATTATTAAACTTTGTAATATAGTGTAAAACGCACCAAAAACCTTTAATTTTCGCAAAAATCATCAGAGCTCCTTATAATCTGGTGCTCCTTATGTATGAATTCTACCAGTCAGGTATTAAGGAGCAGTAAAGACACTCCACTGAAGTACAGCATTATATAAGGGTGAGTTTTAAGTGAAGTTTCTCCAGCACTAAGGCTGGAGCAGGATTAGCATTAGCCGCTAACTGCAGTGCTAGCTCTTTCGCTGTTCAGAGGTGAGTATATCGGACTGTGGTCTGTGTGTTTAACGTGTTAAAACAAGCTACGTGGGGCGAACCGCTAGCTGATAGCGCCCTGGGTTACCAGAACACTCTGGGTTTCTCGGTCTAGCGCTGCAATTAGCGGCTAATGCTAATGCTGCTGCGCCCAGCCTTAGTGCTGGAGAAACTTCACTGAAAACTCAAACCTAGACACAAAATACTGGAAATCAAAGCTAAAATTACTACTACACAGTTTTCAGGAGAGAAATCTGTGTAGATTAACATCCAGCACTCGTTTAACTTTAAAAGAAAACGTCTTTTAAGAATTACAGTTTTGTTTATTTAGGCATTTCCCCCAGCTTGACCATTAGAGAGGAAACATGGCGACACCCTTGCTCACTTCGATGTAGCATCCTTACTAGTGTCGTTTTTAATGTGCCTTATAATTCAGTAAACCTTGTTGGCCAAAAAAATATGATACATAATCATTAATAATCAATGCCAGATCACCACAACTAAATAAATTACATTTTTACACTTTTATACCTTTTAATAATAAACCTTTACAGTAATTGGCATATTTTTTTGCATAATTAAATATAATTGGCAGTTTTAGTTATAGTTTATAGTAGGCCTGTAAAATAAAAAAAACACCCCCATATCTGTAGTTCAAGTTGTGAGGTGCTATCTTGTGAGTGAGGTTGATAGAACACAATGGCCAATTTTGCTCTTGGCAAGGCCGTGTGAATTATAGGGGTTTGTGGGGGTGCCAGATGTTTAGGGCATTTTAGTTCTAGTTCCTGCAGATACATGGCTTTTGCTGTCCCGTGACTTTTGACATGTCAGTGTGTGTTATCGATATGTGTTCCGTCCACAGCTGGAGAGAGCTGGACTCTGTCTGTGGGGTCTCGGTGGTACAGGTGGGCGCAGGAAGTCACCCCAAATACCACTCTGACGTACCACACCAACCCAACGGTGTAGAAGCTGGAGGTGAATGCGAGGTGGGTGGAGTTTTCCCAGCTTTAGTTATAAAGGGAAATGTGCAGGAGTGGGAATCAGGGCTGTTTATGAAAAGCTCTGAAAATAAAGGTGCACTTAAAATCCTTTAATTTTCCCAAAAATCATCAGAGCTCCTTATAATCCGGTGCTCCTTATGTAAGAATTCTACCAGTCAGGTATTAAGGAGCAGTAAAGACACTCCACTGAAGTACAGAGTTATACAGGAGATTCAGTGAAGTTCTCCAGCACTAAGGCTGGGTGCAGCAGTATTAGCATTAGCCGCTAACCGCGCTAAGCACTAGCTCTTTTACTGTTCAGAGGTGAGTATATCGGGCTGTAGTCTGTAGTCTTACTGTGTTAAAACAAGCTACTCGGGATGAACCGTTAGCTGATAGCACCCTGGGTTACCGGAACACTTAGGGTTCCTCAGTCTAGCGCTGCAGTTAGCAGTTAGCGGCTAATGCTAATACTGCTGCACCCAGCCTTAGTGCTGGAGAAACTTCACTGAAAACTCAAACTTAGACAAAATATTGTAAATCTAAGCTTTACTCACCGAAACAAAACAGTTTTCAGGAGAGAAATCTGTGTAGATTAACATCCAGCGCTCAATTAACTTTAAAAGAAATGTATTTTTTTAAGAATTCCAGTTTTGTTTACTTGGGCGCTTGCCTAGCTTCACTATTAGAATGGAAACATGGCGACACCCATGCTCACTTGGATGTAGCATACTTACTAGTTTAATGATTTTGTTCTCTGTTCCAGAGAGTCCTATTCTATTGGCAGGACTTCTCTATAACAAACAGACAAGCTGTATATGTGCATTTGCACATCTGTATCAGCTCAGCAAAGGGTGTCCTGATTCTGATTATGCTGGAGGGGTAGATTTTTCAGAGGAACACTCCAAACAGAGGGTTATAAGAAAAGGCACAAGCGATAAAAAAAACGCACGAATAACGTATTTTCCTTATTTAAAATCATGACAACTATTAGATTAATATATTGTATATTATATATTACTATATTAATGTGTAGTTTCAATGTGTTATGGCCGAATTCTTCATAACAAGCATAAAAATCGCCAGTGGTGCATCTCAGAAGCTAGCTAGCTTGATACATTTCCTTTTCCATTTCCTTAAATGCTGCAACAGACAGCCTCAGAAGCTGCAGCGTTTAAGGTGGAACGGAAAAATAAAATACATTTAAAGCTAATAAAGGCTTTAATTTCATTAGGCTCCACATCAGAGAGGAGTAAAGAAATGGACAATAATAATTAATTGTGCACCACCTGCCCTCTTTCTGAAGACATACAATAAAATAAGGTTTAAAATTAAATAGTTAATCAGCAGCAGCAGTTAGGTTTCTGAACTTTAACGCTGCACTGCTATATCTATATATCTGTATCGGGTTTCCCAATCCTTAGGGAGAAAACATGGGGTAGGAGTACAACTGTTGGGTTTTGTAACACACATTAAGTGTGTGTGTGTGTGTGTGTAGGTGGAGGATCTCTCTGATGGTGTGTTTCTGAAGAGGCATGCTGTGTGTGAGAGCCGGGAGAGAAGCCGATGGGGGAGCTGGGCTCGTCGACGCCGCCGGGGCAGGTAAATGGACTGTGTGTGTCTGTGTGTGTGTTCACAGTGGGAGTGTGTATGGGTGACTAGGAAAGACATGAGAACAGGATCGTACAGACTTGATATTAATCTTAAAATTAAAATTAATTTTATTGAATAAAATGTTCAGTTAGCAGCACTATTTACACTTTCTGTAATAAATAAGGCTGCATTTATTGAATCACTCACTGTATATCAGCTCATTATATATTTA
The DNA here is from genome assembly GCF_023375975.1 of Astyanax mexicanus. Taxonomy (NCBI): domain Eukaryota; kingdom Metazoa; phylum Chordata; class Actinopteri; order Characiformes; family Acestrorhamphidae; genus Astyanax; species Astyanax mexicanus. Next base: position 62,997,874 of record NC_064410.1, on the reverse strand, counting down.
AACTCTTAAATTCTCAGTTGATTATATTTTTAAGTGATTTTTTGTGTTATTGTCCATGTCTGCTCTGGTGTTTTAAAAAATATATATGTATGGCCATTAAAATGTGCCTTGGAAGGCATGGAAAAGTCATCACAAAATCATGGAAATTTATGGGTTAAAAAGTGTATGAACCCTGACTTTTATAGAGATGTGGATTTCATTTTCCAGCAGGACTTGGCACACTGCCAAATGTATCAATTGATCTTATATAATAATCTAATTTTCTGAGACACTGATATTTTTTTCCTTGCCTGTAAGTTTCATAATCATCAACAATAAAAGAAATAAACACTTAAAATTGATCACTCTGTATGTAATACATATATATATATATATATATATATATATATATATATATATATATATATATATATATATATATTATATATATATTACTGAAATAAAGTAACTTTTCAATGATATTCTAATTTATTTTGAGATGCACTTGTAGTTGTATATGGTTGCGTATACAGATGTTGGACAATGAAACTGAAACACCTGTCATCAGTTTAGTGTGGGATTTTAGGTTTTATGGCTAAATTGGAGCAGCCTGGTGTTCAATCTTCATTAACTGCACATTATTGCACCAGTAAGAGCAGAGTGTGAAGGTTTAATTAGCAGGGTAAGAGCACAGTTCTGCTCTAAATATTGCAATGCACACTATAACATTATGGGAGACATACCAGAGTTCAAAAGAGGACAAATTGTTGGTGCACGTCTTGCTGGAGCATCTGTGACCAAGACAGCAAGTCTTTGTGATGCATCAAGAGCCACGGTATCCAGGGTAATAAGTCAGCATACCACCAAGAAGCACCAACCACATCCAACAGGATTAACTGTGGACGCTGTAAGAGGAAGCTGTCTGAAAGGGATGTTCGGGTGCTAACCCGGATTGTATCCAGAAAACATAAAACCACGGCTGATCAAATCACACAGAATTCAATGTGCACCTCAACTCTCCTGTTTCCACCAGAACTGTCCGTCACCACAATCAATTATTGTGATCTAAAACCAGGTGTTTCAGTTTCATTGTCCAACCACTGTATTTGTGTATAGTTATGTGTGTAGTAGAGTACAGTAAATGTTAATGTTTATAATAATGTATTGGTCAGATCCTCCTCCTCGTGTCCTGAAGATGGGAAGAGCTCCAGGGGGACGGAGCAGGAGCCGTGCTCTCCGAACCCCAGGCAGAGGCACCTCACTGGGGGAGACGCCTCGCCCTGCAGCCCCCTGTGCTCTGGAGCCGACGACCCGTTCTACCACACCGAGGAAAAGCAGCAGGTGTGTGTACGTGTCAAAGAGTGTGTGTTTGTCAGAGTGTGTGTGTGTGTGTCGGAGTGTGTGCGTGCACGTCTCAGTACTCAATGTTCCACTCAGCCCCCTGCATGTAACTGTTACCATGGTGACTAAAGAGCTGAAAGAGGAACAGTTTTTGATTTGTTCAGTTCTGATCTGGCTCTGATTGTCCCAAATTTCATTCACCATGAAGCGTCCATCCGTTACGCAGCGTCTGTGCACTAGTGCTCAGCTGTCTGACAGCCGTACTCTTCTGTAGGTGGGAGTTTATGACGTTGTTCAGTCTGCTAATGGACATATTCATATTATTCATATTATTCATGTTATGTTCTGCCCCCACAGAATGTCTATAACAATCCTACACGTCTAGATTAAAACATTTCCTAAATCATATCATTTGTCTTATTGAACACGAAGTGCGCAAGGTGCTTTCTAATGCTCATTGCTATCTTATACCTACATACCAACAGTCTATTTTCACGTTTTTCACCTGCCTTATTTAAATAGCAATAGTGCCTCTCTAAATATATCTACACTGATGGGCGTGGTGTTCTGAAAATTCGGTATGTTCAGGTAAATTTCTGGAGTTTTGCTATTTTTATTGACTGAATACAACCTAGACAGAAATCAACAGTCAGACGTTCATTGCTATCTTGGCAGCACAGGTGCCAATAAACAGAATACTAAATAATAAAATAACATTGCTGTTCCCGTAAATGAGCTGCTGGACCTCCTTCTTCACAGCGTCAACCAGCAGCTCAGTTTCCTCTGCTGAGAAGAACGTTGGTTGGAAATGTCTAGTTAGCTGCACCGTTAAAATAGCAATCCAACAAAGTCAGAGCTCACCTGGCTCTTAAAGAGAATGATGAGCAAGAGACACTCTGGTTTATTTTGCTTTACTCCCAATGATTAATTAAGGGTCAAGGTGTACTTTTCCCGTGGTTACGATAGCAAAGACACACTGGATCACTAAAATAGATCCCCAAAAGTCACAATGTTTAAATAATTTGTTTTCTACGCCTGTAGATTTAGATCATTTGTAATTTTTGTCTTTTTTTTTTTAATAGGCCGTGCAGCCGTGGGAGCGCAGGTTGTTCCCCTTGCTGGAGGCGGAGCTCCGGTGGCTGCAGGACGAGGAGGAGGACGAGGACGTGTGCACAGCCAGCGCCCGCAGCCAGAGCACGGACTCGGGCATCTCGGTGGGCAGCCTGGAGCTCTCGCCGAGGACCCCTCAACCACATCAGCAGCACCCGGACACGGAGCCCACCTGTCCCCAAACGCTCACCTGCAAACTAGCCGTCCAATCAACTCAGGATTCTGCCTCTCTCCTGCTTTGCTTAGCTCCGCCCACCTCGCTGTCCTCACCTCGTAACCACGCCATCACCCATCATGCCAATCACAGAGCCAGCAGGACCAGCGCCAGTCCGTTCTGAAAACCGTCATATTTAATCTCTTAGATCAGGGGATCCAATCATTAAGACCAATTAAGAATCAGGTGTGGATCTGGATCAATTAGCCACACCTGCTGATTTCTGATAAGATTCACCACTAAAACGAAGTCTTAGCAACTAAAATCCTCCTAAATACAGCTCTGGAAAAAATAAATAAAGAGAGAACTTCAGTTTCTGAATCATTGTTGTTTTATTCTATAAATAAAAATCAATCTTCACATAAAAATATTCTCATTTAGAGCATTTATTTACAGAAAATGAGAAATGGCTGAAATAACAAAAAAGATGCAGAGCTTTCAGACCTCAAATCATGCAAAGAAAACAAGTTTTAAGCATCATGCATGTTGTCCTCCACCAGTCTTACACACTGCTTTTGGATAACTTTATGCTGCTTTACTCCTGGTGCAAAAATTCAAGCAGTTCAGTTTGGTGGTTTGATGGCTTGTGATCATCCATCTTCCTCTTGATTATATTCCAGAGGTTTTCAATTTGGTAAAATCAAAGAAACACATAATTTTTAGTGTTCTTATTTTTGTTTCCAGAGCTGTGTATTCTAAATATCTGCTATTTCATCATTATGGGATGAATTAACTAATTTCTAACTAGTTTGACTTAAGTGTTTTAAGTCATTTTTTCTACTAATAAGGTCTTATTCTTCTGGCAGATAATTTTACTGAATGAAAGGAATAACAGCTTTTGTCAAGTAATATCATGTCCTGAATTAAGGAAAATGATCTGCCAGTGACATTTAATGCTTTTAGTAGATTACATTTACATCCAAAATAAGTAAAAACTATATAAAATAATAAAATGTAATTAAAAGTGAAGAGAGTATTAAATCAGGTACTTTAGATTTGAGAGTAAGGTTACGTTTACACAGCAAACGCTCCAAATAATAGAAAACTTTTTAAATTTTAGATTCATTATCTATCTACAGGAAAGTGAATGGAGAGAAAAACACACTAAAAAAAGGTGTTTTTAACAAAAATGTCCACAGCAAAAAAGAAGGCGCTGCTGCAGCGTCAAAAATATAGTAAATGTGTAAAAAAAAAAAAGTACAAAAATAAAAGAAAGAATAATAATGAATAAAAATAAAAGAAGGAATAATAATAATGAATATTTATTAATATAGCACCTTTCATGCATAAAAATGCAGCTTGAAGTGCTTCACAATAAAATTAAATGAAACAGAAAAATGTAAAACAAAAAGTAATATAAAACAAATCAACTAAAAAGTAAAAGTCAGCATTAAATATTACAATAAAATATATAATAAAATAAAAATAAGACAAGGCAAGTTTATTTAAATAGCATCTTTTATACACAACAGTCATTCAAAGTGCTTCACAAATTAGAAAATACAAAAAGAATAAAGCATGGATAAAACATGATTCAAATGTAAAAAAAAGAAAAGAAAATACAAGACATTATAATAAAATAATGAACAAAAATTAATACTAACACTGTGCAGAGCAGAGAAAGTTACACAGTGTGGAAGAAATAAAAAGAAAATTAATAAAAACAGGAGAAACAAAGTCAATCAATAAAAAAAAAAGAACAAAGAACAGAAAATAGGCTAATAGGAAGCTAAGCTAATAAATACGTTTTTTAGCTGTTTTTTTTAAAGCTAGTAACACACAATGCCTGACGAATATTAACTATAGATCACATCAATAAGATTACAGTGTAAACAGCCTTAAAAAAAGAGAAAAAAAATCAGATTTGGGCCTCTTTTACCTGCTGTGTGAACGTAGCCAGAGATTTAAAATGATTTGATTTGCTGTATAAGATATAAGTATATTGGTGCAGTGTTGGACTCCCCTGTGTTAGGCTTTTTTATTCATTATCATCATTATATTAATAAACATTACTGAATCACTAAAACATACTAATTTATTCAATCATGATATGAGTAGTCCTGCTGTTGTTTTATTATTAATAATATTATTTCTACCATTATTATTATTACCATTAATCTTTTATTTGTACCATTATATTTTGCACTGCTCTGAACTTTCTGAGCCATAATCCACTCTGATAATGTCAGTCCTGTAACCTTTAGCCATATTCAGCAGCATCTCCACCTGATAGACCTGTGCTTCTCCTCCACCTTCTCATTCTTCTCTAAATAACACTCCCACTTCTGCTATAAATCACATTATTTCTCCCTTGATATAATTGCAATAGTGATTAGAACCCATGCAGCTTCTTCTATGTCCACTCTCCTCTTAGATAGGCCTGTTATATATATATATAGAGAGAGAGAGAAAAAAAATGATTGAAAATTGAATCAGTTTCTCAGATTTTGCTATTAATAGGTTTATTATTGTTTATTCTATAAACTACAGACAACATTTCTCCCAAATTCCAAATAAAAATATTCTCATTTAGAGCATTTATTTACAGAAAATGAGAAATGGACCTCAAAACCAGACCTCAAATAATGCAAAGGAACAAGTTCATATTCATAAAGTTTTAAGAGTTCAGAAATAATCAATATTTGGTGGAAAAATCCTGTTTTTTAATCACAGTTTTTTTCATGCATCTTGGCATCATGTTCTCCTCCACCAGTCTTACACACTGCTTTTGGATAACTTTATGCTGCTTTACTCCTGGTGCAAAAAAAATCACAGTAAAATCACAGAAATTCATTCTTTTTAATTGCGTTTTTTTTTTCAGAGGGACAACACTATAGAAATGAAGTTTAAGAGTATACAACTTAAGAGTAGTCAGTGCACAGCTTTGTATAACATTATAGATTTACAGTATAGATTTATTTAGCCATTAACGCCTGCATTAATAGCTGCTACATAAGTGAGTGCATCTCACATTGAATCCCACTTCTTATAGCCTAAGCCATCTTTGTGAAGTGCGACAATTCTGTTTCTCACATCCTCTGAGAGTTCTTTGCCATGAGGTGGCATGTTGAATTTATAGTGTTCAGTATTGGAACCAGCACTACTCTGGTTTGCAAACCTAATTTTGAACTGGTTCAACGTGTTTTCACTGGAACTGGGAACATTTGTTCGCAGCAGAACGCGAAAAATACTAGGTTCTTCAGTGCAAAAAATGGACGCTTCTGTTCACCGCCGCTATGCCTGAACGGACCTTGTTTAAGAACAAGAGTTCTTTTGGTGAAAAAGCGCAATATGAGACAATTTAACCCCTCGGTTTCAGACTGTTAGCTATCTTCTTATAGCCTAGGCCATCTTTGAGAAGTGCGACAACTCTGTTTTTCACATCCCGAGAGAGTTATTTGCTATGAGGTGGCATGGTGAATTTCCTGTGTCCATTATCAGAGAATTGAACTCAAAACACCAAATTTAAAAACAAGCGACGATATAATTGCTAATTTGGCACAATTTAACTGTGAGGTGTACTCGCTTGTGTTGCCAGATATTTGAACATTAATGTCTTAGTGTTGAATTATTTTCAAGGGACAGAAAATCTATACTGCTATAGGAACTGTACACTGACTACTCTACGTTATATCCAAGCTTTATTTCTATAGTGGTGTCCCATTATAATATAGAACTAAATATATTCCAGGATATGCAGGATACTGTCTATAATGACTTCTTATCATTATTATAACAGGCCTATTCTGAGCTTTCTGCTGTTGGTTCTGTTTATTGTTGGGATCTGTTTAAAGCATTAACACCTCCTCACTGTTGAGTTAATCTGAATAATTGTGTGTCTCGTTATTGAGTTGTATTTTTGGTTGCTCTCGTTTTCTTTAGGGCATTTTTCTTCATGCTCATTCATACATACATTTAAACACACACACACTCCATACAGATGTATGCGTACTGTTATTCACTACCTTAATATTTTATATAAATATGCATAATTGTGTGTGTATACATCTCAGAAATTTACATCCAGTCCGTCGCTCCCTTCAGGAATATATATTATACCAATAAAGCATAAAACAGTACGGCCACCTCTTTGTTTCTTCACCCATTAACTAGACCTTTATACTTTGTATACTTTATTATTCTCCTTTTTTCACTCTGTTCTTCACAATTAGGAAACCTCAGAACAGTACACAGCAGGATTAGCCAACAGACTTTGTCTGAGGGAGGGATCTGTACCTACATTCTGTGGCAAGTCAGCAGATGAAGGAATATGTAAGAACTTTCAAATAATGAGATCTCTTAGTGTTATTGTTTAACACAGTGGATTGATACAGTGTTTAAAAACACCAGCAGCACTGCTGTGTTTCCCCTGCGGGGTCCTGAGTATTGAAGAACATGGTTTCATAATAATAGGATTATAATAATAATAAAGTATACAGAGAAACAGATACAGAATTGTGTGTGTGTGTGAATCGAGTGTGCCAGTAAAAATGTCATTTTATAGAAAATGTCTCAAAATGGGAAATTAAAGGAAATGGAACTTTGATTTAAAGATACATTACGGCTCCCATTACAGCTCTGAAATAAAGCGGGAAACAAGACTTTTACTGATTCCAGTGTTTTTATTATTAAATAAATCATGCAGCTCAGTTTTTTTCCATTGAGTAAAAAAGCACTTTGGTGTATTAATAAAAAAAATAATTAAATTAAACTAATGAATAGTATTTGTGTTTATAAATGCTTCATTATTTTTTATTTTTGTATATTATATCAATTTTACACAGTAAATGTCAATTATTACTCTCTTGTTGCTGGTTTTCCTCATTTCTTTATTTGTACCTACATTTAAGTACCAGTAGGACCTGCTAAGTACAGTGCCGTGCAAAAGTATTCATACCCTTATGAAGATTTTCACGTTTTGTCACCTTACAACCACTTACATTACATATTTTATTGAGATTTTAAGTGATGGACAAACACAGAATAGCACATAATTGTGAAGTGGAACGAAAATTATTCATGGTTTTCAAAATTTTAATTACATAAAAATCTGAAAAAATGTGATGTGCAAAAGTATTCAGCCCTTCTTTGCTCCGAAACCCCCTAAAGAAAGCAGGACTGGTATGTTTTAATACTTCAGTGGAACACATTTCAGCTATTAATGAAAAACTATATGATTTAGGGTTATTAGAGGCTTTTTAAAGATCACAAAAACATGTTCACTAACACTAATATAGCAGTTAAACTAAGTGAGCAGCAGGTGGCGCTGCAGCAGCTCAGACCTCCAACTAACCCCACCAACACCAGCGACTGAGACCGAGCAGCAGCAGCACAGCCTGAAGCAGAGAAACCACTAAAATATGAGCTTTATTCAGCCTGGCTTTACCTACAGTAAGATTTATCTATTTACAGTACAGTATAAGTTATATACATACCATTACTGCTGCACTGATCCTGCTGATTTATACACACTGTGCGCTCTTTATACTGTATTTACTTATATATGTGTTAATAATACAGTGAAATAACTATCAGAGAAACATATACCAGACTTCTAACTCTTAATATCCGCGCTGTTTATTTAGTTTAAGTGTTTATAAACTCAATAATTCGCTGTGTTTTAGGAGCGGGACAGGCTGCAGTGTTCATATGGTACTTCGGGTGTTTTCGTGTTTTTCCGAGCTCGTTCCGGAGATACCCGATTTCAAATCGGCTCCATTGATTGGTCGAATTCAGTCAAATCCGCCTGGCAACTCAATAATGAGTTTTGATTGGTTGATTTAAGAACCAGTATATTTAAAGCAATCTACACGCCGCCTTCTGCGTTATCAGGACTTTTATTTTGCCTAAATAAAATAAATTACAATATATTAATATATAATGTATATATAAATATATTATATTAATGTTATATATCGTATACATTATTAATATATAATATTATATATTAATTTATGATAAATTGTATAAAAATAATATAATGTAATTAGAGCTGGGCGATATGGGAAAAAATCTTATCACGATATAGTTTTCCATATCAGTCGATATCGATATGTATCACGATATAAATCAAATCACTTTGTGTCACACTTAAAGGTTTGTTTTTATTAGTGAGAGAATAAGGGAGTGATGGAAGTTTTATCACAATATTTTTTTCTGTATCTCCATAATTATTAGGGCTGGCCCGAATAGCATTTTTTGAGCTCCGGATATTTGGCAGTAATTGGTAGCGAATATTCCAATATTAGTTTTTAAAAAAAACAAATTAATCATGAACGCGAGCCAGAACCCGAGCTTGAACGTCAGCCTGACTCAGGCGCTGCATGAACTCGGGCTTTTTTCCAATTTTTTCCAATTTTCCATGACTGAAAAAAAAACTTGGGCTATAAGCTCAATATTAAATATTTCGTTTGTTTAGAAATTATTTTATATTCTTAAACCATGTTAAATTATATTAGATTAGTAGGGCTGGCCCGAATAGCGTTTTTTGAGCTCAGAATATTGGGCACTGATTGGCAGCCAATATTGGAATATTTGTTTTTAAAAAGACGGATTAAAAACTGATTAAAGTAAAACAAAAATTGCAACTCGGCCCCTTTAATTCACCACAAAGTTTTCCAAGACCCAGCCGGAAAAAAAAAGATTTCCCACCTTTTCCTCAGCTGGGTCGGGCTCAAAAAATGATTTGTGATAGGCTGTTTTTTGGTTTGTTTGTTTAAGCACTTAGGCTTTTGTACTGCTGCAGTGCAATATTTAGATTTTATATTCTGAAATTCGTTAGGTTTTATTTCTTTTAGCATTTTGAACTTTTTTTCCAATTTCAAATTTATTTTTTTCTGTTCGTTATGTTCTATCGGTCCTTGCGTTTTTTGTAGTTGAAGTTGAATTTAATATTGAAGTTCAATATTTCTAATTTATATTTTGAAATTCGTTAGATTATATTTATTATTGTATTTTGAGCTCACTTTAGTTGGTTATTTTCCAAATTCATATCTATTTTTCTGTTATTATTAAATGTTATTAGCTTATTAGCTTAGCTTGTCATTTAGCATACAGAACTTCTCACGGATTTTTAATGAATGTTGATTTATTAATTTAAAAGCTGTACCTTATTAAAAGTATTTTAAGCCAGACAGACACTGTGTGATTTTTTAATGAGTTTATCTGCACTTTTAAATGGTTTGTCCTGTAGGAAACGCACACGATTTGTATGCTGACACTGTTGTCTGACTGAGGAGCTGCTTTCCGTCAAATGCAGCCTGTAGGCAGGAAAAAATCCAGCCAGAACCGACCATATCATGAGCCAGTTTTAAAGCCAGTAATTTAGTAGAGCATTAAACTACAAATCTGAGATGTACCTGCTGTACTTCTTAATCTCTGACCCCAAAACGGTCCATTAACTTGCTTGACAGACGCGTCAAATCCCCCGCGAGCACGCGCGGCGCACAGCGCACCGATTAATTCATGCGTTGAGCTTTAAACGCGCAGCTGAGCTGTAATTGGGGAAATATCACAAAAATCACAGTGTGATTTGTTACATTAAAAAAAAGACCATTTTCTTCCGCCTAATCTGAGAGGAAAGCGGTGTTCTCGACCGGCCCGAGTTCATGCAGCGCCTGAGTCAGGCTGGCGTTCAAGCTCGGGTTCGGGCTCGCGTTCAGGCAGATAATCTAAATGATAAATGATTTTGTGTTTTTGCACTTGGGCCATAAGCTCAATATTAAAAAGTTCGTTTGTTTAGAAATTATTTTATATCCTTAAACCATGTTAAATTATATTAGATTAGAGGAAAGTCATTTAGACATCATTCTTAAGGTGTTTTTGTCCTGTTACCGCTCCGCAAAAAAACCTCTTCCTTTAATCCGCGCCCCACATACACATTTTTGCAGCACCTGCCCCGAGGTCCTAATATAAATTGAATTAATTACATTTAGTGCGTAAAATTTACTTAAAATTTATTTAAAACGTGCTGAACAGTGCGGCCGTTTATTCCCAAAGTACAAACACTATGGTTGTTTGCGTGTGTCGGGCCATACTCCACTATTCTTTAGGGTTTTTTGTTGCATGCATGAGAATAACTATTACAATTTTCTTAACTATTTATTAATTTGCTCCAGCGTCTTCTGGATTGATTACACGTTGTGTTTTCGTTGTTTGCCGCGCCACTTAGACGGAAATGGAAATGAATGTTTATCGAATTCTATTGCACAGGCTTATCATCGTCATCGAGGGAAAAATTATCGCGAAACAAATCCATATCGTTATATCGCCCAGCACTAAATGTAATTAATATAATATATTTGCCTGAATATAAATAATTGATTAAAGAATTTTTAATCATACATGCTTTATATATTTTTATATAAATTATATATTATCTTTCAAGATACAACAAAAATTTTAGAGATGGAAACTGTTTCTTTAATTTAATATATATGTTTTAATAGTTTAATAAAAAAGGAATATGTTTTAATTATTTTATGTAATTATTATATGTAATAGTATGTTTTTAACAAATTATTCCTGCAATTTAATACATATTTATCTACATTTTATATTTTCAATATTTTCCAGTTTCTTTAAGTTGTATTTATAATTCTTAATTTTAATAAATTCTCTTTTAAAGTTTAGAGGTTATTTTAATGATTACATGGAAAAGTATCTTTACATTAATTAAGCACAATAAACAAAAATAAATAAAACTAAATATAATAAAATATATAAAATAAATTCAGTACAGATACTCTCTGGATGTTAGTTTGATCCAGACTGAGTTTAGTCAGTGAGACGTGGAATGTGTGTAATGATTAAAAACACACATAAAGGGAAAAAAACTCTGAACAGGCCAGCATTTATTTATATTTTTTAAATATGGAAGTAAATAAAAAATTAAGCAATTGTCAAAATATATAAACTTCATTTTAAAATCAATAAAACAATTCAAACAGCTCATGTCCTCCAAACCTTTTGTTTCATTGAAGTTGCCTAGTTTTATGTCTATTTTCAAACCTGTAGTATTTGGGTTGATTCCTTTTAAAACAATCGGTAATCTAAGATTATAACGCGGAGTAGAGAATGAACAGGCAGCTTTTCCAGTTGCCCTGTAGGAGAGTTTCTCCAAAGCTTGAGTGAATATCTTATTTCACTGCATAGAAAAAGGGGTTTTGTATCATCTAGAACTGTAGACCATATATGGGCCAAGGCCTCTTAAGGAGAGGACTTATGGATGATCTTATTTTAATAAATATATGTGTTTGTCCCCTTTTTTAGCACATTCTCCAGTATGGGTGTTCACGGCTTGACGAGTTACGTGGAAGGGAACCGTCAGTTCTTCACGGACCTGAAGCTGAAGAACTCTCACCTGGTGATAGACGGCTGCAGTCTGTATTTCCGTCTGTACTTCCACTCTGGATTGGATCAGATTAGAGGCGGGGATTATGATTTATTCGCTGCTGTGGTGCGACGGTTCTTCGCCGCGCTCTTGGAATGCGGCGTGCGCCCGTTCGTGGTGTTGGATGGGGGGATGGACCACACGGACAAAAAGTTTAAAACTCTGAAGGACCGGGCGGAGAGTAAGATACGGGAAGCCCATTCGCTCTCGCGCGGGTCGCACGGCAGCGTCCTGCCCTTGCTTTCACGCGAGGTCTTCAGGCAGGTCCTGTGCGAGGTTGGCGTTCCGTTGGTGCAATGCGTTTCTGAAGCGGACTTCGAGATCGCTTCTCTTGCCCATCAGTGGAAATGCCCTGTGCTGACTAGCGACAGCGACTTTTACATCTTCGATTTACCTGGTGGTTACCTGCCTTTCGCATTCTTCGAGTGGGAAAATGTTTGTGGTAAAGCCGCGGAACGCTACATCCCCTCGCGTAGATTCACCGTAAACCGTTTCTGCTCGAACTTCAACCACATGAACAAGCAGCTTCTACCGTTGTTCGCGGTCCTCACTGGTAACGACTACTCCCCCGCGAAAACTACGGAGATGTTCTTCAGCCGGGTAGAGTTCGAGAGACCACCGAAAGGTAGGGGGAGCAATTCAAAACCTCGTATCGAAGGCCTGCTGAACTGGTTGTCGCAGTTCGCCAGTCCTGTGGACGCTCTGGAGGAAGTTCTAGACGTCCTTGGTGCCCAACGCAAGGGCAGCATGCGAACGCAGCTTCAGTCTGGGATGCAAAACTACCAGCTTCCTGCCACCAGCAGCCTGGCCCAGTTCTTCTCCAGCAGTCTACCGGCACTACCTGATGTCCAGAGCCTTCCAGTACCATTAGTGTCTCAACCAGAGTGGCTTCTGAGGGGCGTAGCCTCTGGCAGACTGCCCCCTCTGGTTCTAGATGTTCTGGTTCTCCGGAGAGCCTTTCTTGTAGCCCAGGTGGAGAACAGTCGTCTGCCCAGTAGCCACGAAACCTCGCAGAGCATTCGGCAGAGCGTCTACGGCTTGCTCCTGCTCGGAAGAGCATCGCAGGGTAACGCTGGGCAGGGACAGCGGGGTAGAGGACGAGGTGGACAAGGGGGACAAGGAGGACGAGGGGGACAAGGGGCGAGAGGGCAGAATGGAGGTCCTCAGGGTTCCGGAACGCTGTGTGTCGTGGAGGAGTACGACCGGTTCGACCTTAACCTGAAGAAATCTCCAGTAGAGGCGCGTCTACCCAACACCCAGCCACAGCTGAGACTGGACACTTTGGACAAGGTAAACTCAGATTACAGCAGTTATACTGTAATGATTTTTAATTTGAGGACATTTCCATACGTTTCCATTATACAATGTTGAAATTGCAACTAGATATGGGACCGTTCCGATACAATATCGGTATCGGGGCCAATATTGACGTGATTTAACGTATCGGATATCGGGTGAGTGCTGCCGATCCACTTACCGATCCTTGAGCTGGACAATAAACCCGCCATAACTTTAATCACGAAACACATTATAATCCACGTATCCTATAAAACCACAGGACCTACAAACACTAACCAGTACAAACACACCCATCTGTTATTAAAAACAGTGAATAATTTAGTTCAGAAATACAGTTAGCATCACCGGTTAGCCGTTAGCTATTGCAGCTAATCCACTATGCTACCTGTCAAAATAAAAGTATCCTGCGCAACCAGTGCAAAAAAATGCCAGTATTTACTATTTTACATATTTAAATATTTAATAAAAAATTAAAACATTTAATTTTAAAGGAAACTATTGTGTATTTGCATATAAAATGTTAAAAAGAAATCACTTTGGAATGCATTTACATTAAATGCACTTGTGTATACTCTTTAAAGGACTGTCTGGTCTGTTTCAGCCTCATTATGTAACCTTAATCATAGTACTAATAATAAACTAAAAGTATCGGTATTTGAATCGGTATCGGCAGTTTTATATCGGAATATTCTGAACAAAATCGAAACTGTAACGTGTTAAACTCTTCTGCCACCACTCGGTGACAGTGTTATGGCCTCATACGAGGACACCAGGCCCTTATAGAGCTAAATTTAATGTTGTGTTCTAGACAACCCAAAATGTGACGTCCACACATGTGAACACCAGGTTTTAGGAGGTTAAATACAGTCATTGGTTTGACGCATCAGAATAATCCTTCTGGGGAATGTGTGTAAAAGAGGTATTAGAATTCTGGAACAAGACGATAATTAAGGATTATCAGAGAGAAACAGAAGATCTACCTGCTGTGTTTTACCTGTCAGCAGGTATGGTGTATAAATCATCTCATCATTGTCACGCAGGTATCAGCTCCGGTCAGACTGAAGGTGTTGCTGGGAACTCTGGGAGTTATGGAGTGTGTGCTGCAGCCTTTACCTCCTCACCTTCGTCTGCCGGTGTGTGTTACGTGTTTCTGGACAAAGTCCTCCAAACCGAAGCCCAGCGCCTCCCTGCTCCAGGCCCTGCTGCTGGGGCTGGTGTACGGGGAGCTGAGCCAACGCAGGACCCTGGCTAGAGGTGAGAGGAGATGCTAAAGTTTATGATTTCTCAGTTTTTTTGCAGTGATGTGAAAGATGAAAAAAAATAAGACATCACTTAAAAATGATGCGTTTCTTTGATTTTACCAAATTGAAAACCTCTGGAATATAATCAAGAGGAAGATGGATGATCACAAACCATCAAACCACCAAACTGAACTGCTTGAATTTTTTACACCAGGAGTAAAGCAGCATAAAGTTATCCAAAAGCAGTGTGTAAGACTGGTGGAGGAGAACATGATGCCAAGATGCATGAAAAAAACTGTTATTAAAAACCACCAGGATTATTCCACCAAATATTGATGATTTCTGAACTCTTAAAACTTTATGAATATGAACTTGTTTTCTTTGCATTATTTGAGGTCTGAATGCTCTGCATCTTTTTCGTTATTTCAGTCATTTCTCATTTTCTGTAAATAAATGCTCTAAATGAGAATATTTTTATTTGTAATTTGGGAGAAATGTTGTCTGTAGTTTATAGAATAAAACAACAATGTTCATTTTACTCAAACATAAACATATAAATAGCAAAATCAGAGAAACTGATTCAGAAACTGATTTCTCGTTCTCTTATTTTTTTTACAGAGCTGTATATTTGTAAGTTACAGCAAACAACAAGCAATGGTTGAATAAAATACAGCTAAATAAGATGATAAACATAAATCATAGATCTAGACATATGTCAGACAATAGACACAAGACAATAGTGCAATATAAGTGTGAGCGTGTACCAGTTAGGAATGATGGGGGATTAAAGAGGGAATGACAGTACCAGTATAAACAGAACCTGTATAAACATTAGTGCAAATATAGAGGTAACTCAGTAACTATTAAAAGTAGAAGTTCTTTTCTTTAGATTAGAAATTACAGATGAAGTCAGAGAGCGGAGAGTACTGTTTCTACACCTTCAAATAAAGACTCTTAGAAACTGGAGAAAATAAACTGCTACAGGAAGACGTCTGGCTGACCCACATGGAAACAGCAGCTTTAGCCTTTAGCTCAGATTAACATGATTAAGAACTGAGTCTCAGTTTCAGCAGAGAATAGAATTAGAATTAGAATTAGAGTTAATCTGACAGGAGAAGAACTGCAGTAATAAAGTCGTTGAATTTGTAAGTTTTGAAGTTTTTCTCACCTGTTTTTTGTTTTCTCTTGATGATGTAGATCCGTTGTGTTCCTGCGCTGGCACTGCCTCTGTCTGCCAGAGAATTAACCAATTGAGGCTGAACTCCGGGCAGAGGAGGGGCCTAGACCTGGGCGTGGCTCACTGTCTCAGCCAATGGCAGTCGTGTATGTGGGCGGGGATTTATCTCAACCAGTTGCTGTGCTTTCCACTTCCCGAACCTCACTGTGCCTGGTACTGTATAACTCTTATTCCTTTATATAGTAGATTAATACTAAATTCATCCATTCATCCAAACTCATCAAGAGTTAATTACTTGAATTTCTTGTCTCTTAATAAAGTGTTTGAGAGCATCAGTTAAAGTAAAGTAGTGAAGAGGTAGAGTTACAGGTATACAGTGAATAGTGAATATTTCAGTAATGTTCGAATCCAGGTTATGAGAAGCAACAACTAGTCAACTAAGTGAAGAAAGGAAAATCACACGACGATCCAGAGGTCAAGCGTTCCATTGTATGCAGTGCAGTCATTCAAGATCAATCAAATCCATCTAACAAGCTTCTCTCTTACTTCTCAGATTGGAGCAGGCTAATGAAAGCTATTGCCTGGTACCAGAAATTCGGAGATAGTCAGCTGGCATTGGCTGCAAAAAGACGACAATTGGCCACTGCTGTAATCACCCGTTCTCGCCAACAGAATACAACATCTCAGTTGCAAGCCCTCAGATTAAAGCTAGGTAGTCAAATAATATCACTAGATGACATGGAAAGGGCTGAGAGAGCAGTGTTATCATTCACTCAAAGACAAGCATTCCCAGTTGAATTGGAAAAGTTGGCAACAATGTCCCCTTGTGTTCCAAAACGGAGCAAACTTTATAGACTAGACCCTATCCTGAAAGACGGGCTGCTCAGAGTAGGAGGACGATTGTCCAGAGCAGCCATGTCAGACACAATGAAGCATCCCATCATTCTACCAAATCAGTCTCACATCTCCAGTCTCCTACTCAAACATATACATGAAAAGTATGGACACTGTGGCAGAAACTACATCCTCAGCCAAATGAGACGAAAGTACTGGATTCTTAGTGCAAACAGTGAGGCGAGAAAGGTAATCACAAAATGTGTGACCTGCAGACGCTTAGAAACCAAAACAGCTGAACAAAAGATGGCAAATTTGCCACATGAGAGAACCAAGCCTAACCTTCCCCCATTCACCAATGTTGGTATGGATTATTTTGGTCCAATAGTAACCAGGAGAGGCAGAAGTTTAGTGAAAAGATACGGTGTGATATTCACCTGTTTGTCTTGCAGAGCCATCCATCTTGAAATAGCATACACTCTCGACACGGATTCCTGCATCCATGCGATAAGACGATTTGTATGCAGACGAGGCCAGGTACAGCACATCTGGTCAGACAACGGCACCAATCTAGTTGGTGCTAACAAAGAAATGAAACAGGCTTTGTCCAGTCTCAATGACAAGAAGATCCAAGGTACCCTGCTGAAGAGAGGCATAAGCTGGACCTTCAACCCCCCAGGAGCATCTCACCATGGTGGGGTGTGGGAGAGACTGATCAGGTCAGTGAGACGGGTACTGAACATTGGTACTGAAAGCCCTCACACACCATCAAACCCTGACGGATGAAGGTCTCCAGACGTTGTTTTGTGATAAAGGTTCCGAGTCAATGGTCATTGTGGGCCAGGTGTGATTCTGTTCCCAGAGAAATTGAGGACCTCTAAGCCAACGCTTATTGTCCAAGAATTTCTTTGCACTGAGCCCCCTGGAGGCATCATCCGCTGGGTTGTGTTTACTCTCAATGAACTTCCATTGCTGAATGTTGGTGTTCACTCTGATGAAGGCAACTCTGTTTGCAACAAAGGTGTGGAACCTGGCACTGTCGCTGCCTATGTACTTCAGTACAGCTTGACTGTCAACCCAAAACATGGAAGTTTGTAGGGGGAGATGTAATTCAGCTCTCAGTAGCCTGTCCACCTTAACAGACAATACTGCTGCTGCTAATTCTAGTCTTGGGATTGTGAGCTGCTTTAAGGGAGCAACCCTTGCCTTTCCCATCAGGAAACATACATGTATCCCTCCCTGTTTATTGGTCATCCTTAAATAACTCACCACCCCATACCCAAGCTCGCTGGCATCAGCAAAGTGGTGTAGTTGGATGCTTGCAGGTTTTCCAAAGCAGGGTGGTTTGATACAGCGTGGGACATTGAAGCTAGCTAGTTTTGGGAGATATTCAACCCAGTCAGTCCACTGTTTTGACTGAACTGGGGAAATTGGCTCATCCCATCCATAGCCCTGCTTACAGAGCTGTTGTAACAGTTGCTTGGCTGGGAGAGTGAGAGGTGCCAGGATACCCAGCGGGTCGTACACGGAACTCACCATTGACAGAATCCCTCTCCGTGTTTGTGGCTTCTGAGGAACTACAATGTTGAATCTGAAGTCATCACCTTCCACACTCCATTGTAGTCCAAGCGCCCGGTCCGCTGGTACTTGGTCTTTGTCGAGATCCAAGGATCTGATGTCTTTTCCTCTTTCCTTTGTTTTTATGCTTGACAGCACAGTTCTGTTATTGCTCACCCATTTCGTAAGCTGGAATCCTCCTTTGCTGCATAGTTCCACCAGGTCTGTTGCTAACTGCACAGCATCCTGTACTGTGGGCAGAGAAGTCAAGCAGTCGTCAACATAAAAATTATGCATTATTGTGTTTGTCACCTGTGGTTTCATGTGGCGATTCTCCTCTGCCGTTCTTCGCAGGGCAAAGCTGGCACAGCTTGGGGAGGAAGTGGCCCCAAACAAGTGTACCAGCATGCGATGATCTACTGGGTCTTGTTCAATGTTCCCATCTCTCCACCACAAGAATCGCAGAAAATCTGTGTCTGACTTGGTTACCCTGACTTGATGGAACATAGATTTAATGTCTGCCATTAAAGCAATGGGCTCTTGTCTGAATCTGAGCAGAACACCAATTAGTGAATTGGTCAAATCGGGGCCTTGCAAAAGTTCTGAGTTTAGGGACCTACCCTGGTACACCGCACCACAATCAAACACCACCCTGAGTGTATTTTTCTTGGGGTGGTATACTCCATGATGCGGTATATACCAGGTTCGTCCTTTCATTCCTTCCAGCTCTTTCTTCGGGACCACTTCAGCATATCCTTGAGCTATGACATCGTTCAGGAATGTGGTGTACTCATCACGGAACACTTCATTTTTCTTTAGTTTCCTTTTCAGGCTTTGGAGGCGCTGTAGGGCAATGGGACGATTATTGGGCAGTTTGACATTATCGTCCTTAAAGGGTAAATCTAGTGTATAGTGGCCATCTATGAGTGACACAGAGTTGTTTGCAATATCAAGAAACCTTTTGTCCTCAATGGAGTGCTCACGCTTTTCGTCAACAGTCCTTTCATTAAATTCATGATTATATTGACTTATTAACAACTTCTCCAAATTTGCAACAGAGATCCTGTTTACTGCTGCAGATTGGTAATCATCATCAATAGAGGACTTGCCATGTCTTAAGGGCCCATTGACAACCCATCCCACTAGGGTCTTTATGGCATAGGGTCCCTCTCCCTGACTGTTTACTATGTCCCAGGGCTCTATTAACTTCCATCCATATCTCTTTCCCATCCTGAATCCACAGGCTGTTTTTTCGAGTTGGCTCAGCTCACTGGATGGCATCCATGAGTTTGGAAGAGGTCTTTGACTTTTTGTAATGGCTATTTTGTGATCCTATTGTTTTCCTATTGATAACCACTGGTGGCCAAGCTGGAGAGGTTGACTCAAACATCCAAGTAAATAGGGTCCAGATAAATGTTGTCCAAAAATAATGAGAGATTTAATGAAAGTAAAATATGATACAAAACTCTGAAGTTATATAAAGTCCATATAAAGCAGGATTGCTAAGATAAATAAAGATTCTTTGGCTTGGTAGTATGGCTCGGTTGTTAGGTCAAAGACCATCACTTCCTGCTCTGGCCACACCTTCTCAGGTAACATCACCTGTAGATAAAGGATAGATGAGTGGCCCCTTTGGCCACAAGAGGGAGACAGAAATGGGCTTGCACAACACAAAAGAAAAAGAAAAGAGATATCAGAAAAAACTCAAATGTGGGTTTTGGCTCCTACAAGTATCCTCAAGTGCAGTCACCACAAAGACCATCAGAAACATTATGATGATGAAACTGGCACTCATCAGGACCACCCCAGAAAAAGGAAGAGCAGGAGTTCCATTTGTTGCCCAGTATAAGTACATAATTGTTTGCACTATATTGCGCACCGGATTATAAAGCAATATAATCCGATGCGCCGGTAACCCAGGTGAGACGGATAAACACTTCAGAAATGAGGAGCGTTTTCAGATACAGAATATTAGATTAAAAAGATAAAAAACAGCACTATGTAAAAGTAATTGTAAATGACTCAAATCTCTCTCTCTCTCTCTCTCAGGTTGTTCAGTGGTACTCTGGTGCATGGTCTGGAGGCGGCACTGCGAGGGGGACACCAGGCCGAGGTGCTGCTGGCAGGATGTCCTGTATCTCTGCAGCTCTACTTTGTCCTGTATGGGGTGATGATGGGTCATCTTCCTCAGCCTGCAGCAACACCTGCATCTACACCATCACCTGCATCAGCACCAGCAGCAGGAGCAGGGAATAACAGGGGGAGGGGGCGTGGTAACAGAGGACAGGGAGGCGGTGACGGTGGCAGGGGCGGTGGCAGGGGCAGGGGCAGGGGCAGGGGCGGTGGCAGAGGAAGAGCAGGTTTAGATAATCGCTTCGGGATGCTGAGTGTTGAAGACGATTGGGATGAGGATTAAAAAAAGCAGAAAACTAAAAAACACATTTTCAAACCATTCTCTAATACAATTTAACCAGTTTACCCCCTTAAAATGTAGGTGTAGGTGATACAAAACCCTTATTCTCTGCATTAAAATACACATAAAATTTACATTCTTTAATATTTTATATTACAATTACAATTATGTTTTTTTAGTAATGTGCCTTATCTAACATGAAAGCTTTTTGAGTAATGCTTGATTGGAAATCTTTAAGATTTAGTGGTGTAATTCCAGGCAGACATCTGACAAATATCTTGGGCTGTTAAGGAAGGGGTTAATGATACCCTGGTTATTCCCACGTGGCACTAAATAACCCAATATGTATATATGGTATATAAGGTTTTAATGAAGTATATTGAATATAAGGACTATATCCTAACTTATATAGTGCCAAAGTACCCACTATACCTTCAGCAATCTGTTGACATTAGGGCTGTATGATAAATTATGTTTTTATCATTATCGTGATATGAGTTTTCACAGTAAAACTTAGACCCTATCCGGACAAGATATAAATATATATTTCGCACTTCTACTCAGTGATAAAACTCCTGCATCTGGACTGCAATTGAAAAAACAGGAGGACCAGTTTTTAGTTTTTTTAGGCTTTTTTTCTCGGTCACATGACATCGCGTTCAGTAGCTCCTCCATTTCCACTCGCTGTTGTGTTTTTAACTTGGATCTCCGTGGAAAAGCCCAAGCGCCCAAATTGCTATTATATAAATATCTATTTAATTAAATGCGAGGTGACGAAACTCAGAGAAGCGTCCGGACGGGACTAAAATTACCGGAGGAGCACGGAGATCAGAGAAAAACAGTAGATAATTCAGCCTGTAATTTTATCAGAGGACACCTGAGAAAAACATGTACATGATCGTTCTGGACGGGAATAAAATCACAGAGAAAATTACCCCAGAACCCCCTGAGAAACTAATCCCAAGTTCACACTGCGGACTGTGCTCACGTCACATACCAAAGGCAGAGTGAGGCAAAGTGAGATCCAGTAAGGGTAGAGCATGGTAAAGTGAAGTAGAGTAATGAGTTTGATACAGTGAGGTAGAGGTCCACAGTTAGTGCTTACATTAAACTACTTCTTATTCTGGGAAAAATTAGTGCAGAAAAACCAAGTGCTAAAAAACTTAATTTAGAAGATTTAGAAGATAAAACTAATTTAGATTTTACATCCATATCAGGATATCCAACACACTTATTGCATATCACATATTTTGTCCACATCGTGCACCCACCATGGACAGAACAAAACCTTGTATCAGCCAGTCTATCTTTTTTGTCCCGTCTAAAAGTGCAGGGCATTTTTCCACATAGTGAATTATGACTGAATCTGAATGTGAGAGAATTATTTAAAAATGAAGAAAAATAAATTTTTAAAGAGCGACTGGACCAAAATTAATTCCAGTACTAGTTTTTATTTAGTCTACATTCTGCTTTTAACGTCTATATAAATGTCTGACCTGATTTTGATCTGTGTGCCTTTAATTTAAAAAGCCTTAATAAGGCAGATAAATATAGGCCCTGTTTACACCTGGAATTATCATGTGTTTTGCATCTGGATAATATCAGGATCTATATTAGCCATTTAATATTATTATTTAATTTTTTCCTACATAGTAAATGAATAGTAAAGTGATCTACCAGACTATGAAGGAACACATAAGGAATCATGTAGTAACTTAAAAACAGTGTTAAACAAACCTAAATACTCTTGCTCTTCGTTTCCTGTGGCAGTCCTGATTAGTGCCAGTTCCATCATTACAATATTTTTGATGGTCTTTGCAGTGACTGCACCTTCTTTACTTTAACTGATGCTCTCAAACACTTTATTAAGAGACAAGAAATTCAAGTAATTAACTCTTGATGAGTTCAGCACAGCTGTTAACTGAAAGCCTGAATTCCAGGAGACTCTACCTCATAAAACTGACTGAGAAAATCCAGCAGAGATGTTCAAAATTGATCATCTAAACAAGAATGTAAAATATAAAACATATTCTGGTTTGTTTAACGCTTTTTTTTTTGTTTGTTTATTAAGTAATTTCATATGTTCATATGTTTTCATAGTTTTCAGTATTAATCTACAATACAGAACATTTTTTCTCGTGAACAAATGAAAAATATATATGATCTTCCAGGTATAAACAGGCTCAAAGGTCTCAAAGGGTAAATTCTTTGTTATACAACCTGTAATATTAGTTAAGGCAGCTAAAAGTCGACCAGCTCTGTACTAAAGAGCCTGGGTAAGAGCTTGCACTAATGCTGATATTGAGCTGCTGCTGCTGTATACTGTATATAATGTGCATTGTGAGAATATCCTGTTATAATTCTGCTTTTATACACTTTAATTTACTTAAATTGTGAATATTTTTAATGATAATTGATGTTTTGACTAAATGTTTTTGTGTATTGTGCATTCTGAGTGTCATCAAGTGGGTGAGGGACTAATGTCCTTTACTTTTTACACTGTTATTATAATTAAATGTGTTAATACTAAGTACATATTAATGGTAGTTTGATTTAAAACTACATTTTTACCTTCTTCCTCCTCGTACGCCAGATTTATTGCAATAGCCAAAATGTTTGATGTCTGAAGCTTGCTCTGTTTATTTTTTTGCACTGGAGGCTAATATATGGTCGCTAATATCTTATATATATTCATTTTTATACATACCGTATTTTTCACACTATAAGGTGCACCTAAAATCCTTTAATTTTCCCAAAAATCATCAGTGCGCCTTACAATCCGGTGTGCTAGCTCTTTCGCTATTCAGAGGTGAGTATATCAGCCTGTAGCATGCTGCTAACCCTGGCTAGCACTGATGGAGCAGCATTAGCATTAGCTGCTAACTGTGCTAAGCGCTAGCTCTTTCACAGTTCAGAGGTGAGTAGTATATCAGACTGTAGTCTGCATGTTTATCGTGTTAAAACAAGCTACATGTGGCGAACCACTAGCTAATATCACCCTGGCTTACTGAAAACACTCAGGGCTCCACAGTGTAGCGCTGTCTGCGCAGCGTTAGCCGCTAACTGTGGCTAGCCTTAGTGGAAATCTGGAACTCTAAGCTTACTGTAAATAAATGGAAGTGCTTTAATCACCCAAATAAACAGTTTTCTGTGTATATTAACATCCAGTACTTGTTTTACTTTGAAAGAAAATATATATTTTTAAGAATTAAAGTTTTGTGGTTTGTTTACTTAGCTCAGATTAGCTTTACAGCCTGCTGAATTAAAAAAAACGTAGTGACACCCTTGTTCCTTACTAGTGTTGCATAATGCACCTTATAATCCAGTGCGCCTTATAGTGCGATAAAATAAAAGTGGAGACAATTGCTTTAGCTAACCTTACTTAGAAACGCTCCCGAGAGGGGGTGCTTTTTATGGCGGGGGTGCAAATTTCGGTGCGCTTTCAAAATAAAAGTTTCATTTTTTGGGAGTGACAAATCCACCTATTTCTGATATCTGATATTATATATTATAAATTATATATATGTTCCTACGCCAATGGTATTCTCATATTACAACCACCCATCTGCAAACACTGGAGCTGATTTATAGCCCTTTGTAATGCTGGAGAGGGTGAAACCGAAACTTCACGTGAAGCTCTGCTGCTCTTTAGCGCGTGAGCGTCAGTTTAGGAGCATAAACCGTTCAGACCAGTGTTGGACATAGATCACATTAAAAAGATTACAGTGTGAACAACCTAAAATACACATCAGATTCTGTTTAAACAGAGCCTAAATCACTGTTTACATGTAACGTCACCCTGTTTTGTGGCTCATTCTCAAATCAATAGCTTTAGATCTCCAGTGCAGAACTATGGACACACACTAATCACATTAAATGTGACTGAATCCAGTTTATTTCATTAATTTAATGAAACACAAAGCTTCAGAAATGTAACGTCCCATCCACTGTCTACACCAGAGGTGTCCAAACTTTTTTTGTTGGGGGCCAGAAGGAGAAATATATTTGAAGTCACGGGCCACAGACTCTATAATAAAACAAATAATGAAATATACCACTTTAAATAATACATTTTCCTGATTACTTTCATTTACACACCATTTTACTTGACTTACTATCTTTATCTTTGACAGTGTTGTGTAAACTAAGATTTTTCAAATTGATGTTTCATTTCATGATGTCTCTTAATATTAAACTTCTTAATTACGGCAACTTTTAGACTCTTTGTCCCGTTTTTCTGCGCTAGAAATGCTCACCCTCTCCACTTTTAGACTCTTTGGCCCGTTTTTCTGCGCTAGAAATGCGCACTCTCTCCGCTTTTAGACTCTTTGTCCCGTTTTTCTGCGCTAAAACGGCGTACTCTCTCCGCTTTTAGACTCTTTGTCCCGTTTTTCTGCGCTAGAACTGAGCACTCTCTCCGCTTTTAGACTCTTTGGCCCGTTTTTCTGCGCTAGAACTGAGCACTCTCTCCGCTTTTAGACTCTTTGTCCCGTTTTTCTGCGCTAAAAAATGCGCACCCTCTCTGCTTTTAGAGTCTTTGGCCCGTTTTTCTGCGCTAGAAATGCGCACCCTCTCCGCTTTTAGACTCTTTGGCCCGTTTCTGACACCTAGCGTTCAAACTTTGAATCTCATATTATAAAAACCTGCTTAACAGCGGGCCAACTTTCCTTCTATTTCTAAAATACCGCGCGGGCCGCTCCAAAAAAGGAAACGGGCCGCAAATGGCCCGCGGCCTGTAGTTTGGACACCCCTGGTCTACACCCACTATCAGACCTCACAAGATAACACCTCACACTGTATACAGGTGTGGGCCTTCCCAAGCCATTCACAGAGAGAACACCTTATGATCGATTTACAGAGTTTTAATTTGTGTTGTGTTTGATAAAGGGGTTTATAAAGATGAGTTTTACTTATTTTTAATATGTTTCATAATAAGCAATGCATAATGCGAATGATTGGATCCTTTTTTTAATTTCTATTTTAATGTAATCCATATACAGACACATTTCTTTTTTTTTTTTTCTTTTCATGAATTAAGACGCGTCTTACACTATATTCTGGATTGTTTGTTGAGGCTTCATGCTGGGAGCCTATTGGAGCTGTTAATAATTTGGAATCTTTAATAAATCATGCCAGATGGTGTACCGTTCTTTTCTGGGCCGTGTTTTTATTTAGCGTATAGCCTCGTGTATCAGGCTGAAGTGATGGAGGGGTTTGTGAACAAACTGTTTCTTGTTGAACAACTCAGATGAAATCAAGTTACTGGTGCTCACCATTATATATTTATCTGTACTCACAAAAATATTGATTATCTTTGGAAATTGTGTCTTAATAGGTCATTGGGAGCTGTTACGTACACAAAACTACAGGTACTTGTAGTGCATTATGTTAAACTGTATATACAAACCATATTAAAAAATACTGTGTGAGTGTGGAGAGTGCAGGTAGAAGGGGCAGTGTTTTATGTAAAGATTACGATACTTTTTGACCAGAATTACAAAATTTGACGACCAGCTTCATCAAGAAGGCCAGGTAGACCACCAAGAAAGCAAAAGGACGTTGTATCAACATTCATTTTTCCATTGCTAATGCATTAAAACAACGTTGATCTCCAACGTCAAAATTGATTTATTTGTGCACATTGATTTTACATTGTTTCACCAAGGTTTTTATTCAATTTTACATACATTTATTTAAGGGACGCACCTTTCACCTAAAAAAAGAGGATATCTGTTTTCTGTGAAGCAGCTGAAAGAGTTTGGTGTCAGAACTACAGTAATTTGCTTTTACGAGCCATTTGGATGATCCTCCCTTATCGACAGTACACAGCAGGGTTAGCCAGCAGACTTCATCTGAGGGGGGAATCTGTACCTACTGTTTGTGGCATGTCGGCAGATGAGGGTGACGTAAAAAACTTTCAAATAATGTTTTTGTGTTTCTATCGTAGCTAAGCATGAACTAGCTCAGATTTAAATTGAATGCTCTACTTGCTAAAAAATGTCGGGTTTAAATCGGGCTTGGGCTCAAAAGGACAGTTTACTCAGTTCTTGAGCCCAGTTTATACTTCTGCATCAAATCTATGCCATAGCCTACACATCTCCAGCAAAAGAGTGCAGTACATAGCGAAGCGTGTTTATACTTCTGCGTGCGTGTATCAGCAGCTCTGCGTCGCTTTGCGGTTCAAACGGCGGAAACGCAAGGCTCAGCGGACCAATCAGGGCTGCAGCTGTCTGCGTCGTGCAACACGTAGTTAAAGTTCCAACTTGGGCTTAAGAAAGTAGAGCTTAGATCGGGCCAAAAATATCCAGCCCAACCCAACCATGCACTGTCCTTTTGAGTCCGAACCCGAGCCTGATTTAAACCCAACATTTATATATATATATATATATATATATATATATATATATATATATATATATATATATATTAAGAAGGGCGTAGAGAGTAGAGTTTGGGTCGTGGCCAGCAACAGCTTTATATTTGCATAAAAGTGACAGATCCCTTAAAGGGACCAATGCAACAAAATGCAACAAAAGAGTGTGTGTATATATATATATATATATATATATATATATATATATATATATATATATATATATATATATATATGTGTGTGTGTGTATGGGTATGTGTGTGCGCGTGCAGACAGTGGTAGTGGGCGTGTACAGAGTCTAATCTGGGCTCGTGTGTCAGCTGGCAGTGTGTAATAACACTCGTGGGAAGCGCGCGCAGACAGGAGGTGGGGGTACACGCGCGCGCACGCAGCAGCAGCAGACTGGAACATGGGTCTGCTCCGGACTGGATCACCGGTTCTGCTGGTTCTACTGGGTTCGGTGTCCAGCTTTATACCCTCCCCACTGCACAACATCCTGCCTTTACCTGCAGGTAGGAGATCAGTGTGTGTGTGTGTGTGTGTGTGTGTGTGTGTAGGACATGCATGCTGCAGGTCCACATGGTACCACCCTGATAATAAAATCCAGAAGAACCACAGTACAGGTTCTGCTTTCCTTCTCCTGTAGTGCTCTGTAGCATTTTAGCATTTAATAATATTCTAATATATTAATATCTATATGAATATTAATATAATTATTAACAGTATAATAAAAATATAATAGAAACTAATAATATTAATTTCCTGCAGAAAAAAACCCAGAATGATTGTGCAGGTTAAGTCTTCTCTAGTTGCTATGCAATTCAGTATGGCAGGAGGGTTTGCTGGGTGGTTACTCTGGTATTACAGGTTGTTCCTATTGGGTGCTGCTTGCTAATTTGTGTAGTAAATAAGCTAACCCATATAGTTGCTATAGGGTTCTAGGTAGTTGTTAGTTGTTAATTAGGTAGTGCAAAGCTATTTAGGTGGTTGTAATGGTGTCTTAGTAAGTTGCACATATGGTTCCTGTGGTACCCTGTGTGGTTGATTAGGTATTGTATCCCGGGTGGTTCCTAAGGTTTTACTGTGTTCCTAGGTGGACATTTGCTAAGCAAATGTCTACTATACTAGTAGATTGATAGGTCAAAATGTGTTTATTTGTGTTGCTAGGGTGTCTTAGTTAGTTGAACATATGGTTCCTTTGTTACCCCCTGTGGTTGTTAAGGTGGTTGCTATGCAGTAGCTATTTTATCCCAGATGTTCTAGGTAGTTGTTAGGTAATTAAGTAGTGGCTAATTGCTAGACACTTGTTGTTATTGTATTCCAGTTGATTGCTAGATGTTTCTTTGTGGTTGCTAGGGTATTTGAGGTGGTTGCTGTGGTGGCTCAGGTAGTGGCAGGGATGTTGCCAAGTGGTTGCTGTGTTACCCCATGTGGTTGCTAAGATGCTGCTAGGTGGTTGCTATGGAGGTGCTATCTGGAACCTGTAGTTTTGCACAGATCCACAGTTCAGGTTACTATAGTGTCTCAGGTAGATTCTGGGGTATTGACAAGCGGTTGCTGTGATCCCTCATGTGGTTGTAATCCAGGCGATTGCTAGGGTGGCTGCTAAGATGTTACGTGTAACCTGTATTTCTGCACAGTCCAGGTTACTATGGTTTCTCAAATAGTCGCTGGGGTATTGTCAAGTGGTTGCTTGGGTGTTGCTAGTGTGGTTGTTTATGTGTTATTAATTGGATGTATTTCAGGTGGTTGCTTAGGTGTTGCTTTGTGGTTGCTACAGTATTTTTAATAGTTGCTGTGGTACCCAAGGTGGTTGCTGAGGTGTTGTAGGTGTTCTTTTTTGCAAATAGCGGTTATGTAATTGTTTGCCATATCTTTAGGTCCACAGGACGCACTGAAGAGGTTTGATCCATGTTGCCTACTGACTCCGCCTCCCCCTCCATTGTTCCCGCCCCCTCCCAGCATCTGGAGACAAGTCCGTGTGAGTGATCTTTGACGATGCATGTTGCCTTATTCGTGTTTACTGTAATTTATTTGCTGTAAAAGTATTTTTTACACTCTTCTTTGCAGATGCAACACAGATACTGAACTGTGGTGTGTAATGAGTGTTTGTTTGATTAGCGGCGTCCTGATCTAGTATCTTAAATATTGATTAATTATTAGCTGATACAGATCCAATAGATCCACACTGCAGACCTCTTCTAGAACACAGCAGTAAAAACAAAGGATCTATCTACTATCCACTAATACTATATAAGTTATATACTATATAATAATATTAATAGTGCATGTTTGGCAGGTTAGCATGCTAAATGTTAACATCCCTTTAGTATAAACAGGAAGTGATGAGGCATTGCTATGCCAACATACATCCCAGCAGGTTCCGCAGCACTTGAATTGTTTTCCACTAAGGTTGCTATGGTGTTGCTATGGGATAGGTGATATTTATTAGTTTGTTAATAAGCGGTTGGTAAGGTGTTGCTATTGTATAGTTGATATTTACTAATGTGTTGGTAAGTGGTTGCTAAGGTGTTGCTTGGAAATAGCTCATGGTCGCTAATGTGCTAGGATATTTAAGTGGTTGTAATGGTATGGTGGTTGCTGTGTTACTCCATGTGGTTGCTAAGATGCTGATGCACAGTAGATGCTAAGATGCACAGTAACCCAGACGGTTGCTAGGGTGGCTGCTAAGGTGTTCTAGGAAGGTGCTACCTGGAACCAGTACTTCCAGGTTCTGCACAGAACCACATTCCAGGTTAATATGCTGTCTCAAGTAGTTGCAGGGGTATTACTAAGTGGTTGCTTGAGGACCCCAGGTGGTTGCTTGGATGGTTGCTAGTTTGGTTGCTATGGCATTGCTAAGGTGTTGCTAGGGAATAGCTCATGGTTGCTAATGTGTTGATAAGAAAAGTGGTTGCTAAGGTATTGCTAGGTGGTTTCTAAGGTGTACTGTGCATGTTTTTTTAAGAATCAAAAATTTAAGGTCATTTTTCTGTATCTTTTAAGGTGGTCCCAGAATCTGTCTCAGAAGTTGAAAGAGAAAGAGAGCGAGATGAATCAGAAACGAAGGAACAGTGTCTACCAGGACCTCCAGGACCCCCGGGACCTGCTGGACCACAGGTGAGAATAAATTTGAGAGCCACAGGAAATAATTATAAATAATCCTATAAAAAATATTATTATTAGTTTATTATTAGTTTATTTATTATCATTAGTGTATTATTACTTATTATTACAATAATCTGTAAATGTGCTCTTATGATAATGTGATGAACACTGAGAAATACTGATTAATATAATTAAACTCTAAAGAAATTATTATTAAAACAGAATTAATAGAAATGTAGGTAATACTTTACAATAAGGGTACATTAATTAACAGTTTTTACGAGAGGCTAATTCTCATTTACCTCATAAAATTAAAATCAAAAATCTATAAAAGCTAAAATAATGAACTTCATAAACCAAAAACAATTAAAATTAAATAGTGAAATAATAAAAGAAAAACAGTTCAGATATATTTAGGAAAAAATAAAATATTTTTTTATCAGAATGAAAGGATAAATGGACAGACTACAATTTAAAGCAGTCATATAAAAAGATAAATAATTAAAATAAGCTAAAACAATTAGATAGCAGAAAATAACTCTAATATTACAAAGAAAGTAAATGATAGACATAAAATAAAGAGGTAAAACAGAGTAAATTAAAGTATTAAATTAAGGCCAAAAGATAAAACAGAAAATAAAATAAATTATATAATGAAATAAATAAAATAAATCAGTAAAAATGTGAAAGAAAGAATTATTGTAACTAATGTCTCAATTAATTATTATTTACAATATTTTAAGCATTAAAATTTAGAAAAATTGAATAATATCTATCTATCTATCTATCTATCTATCTATCTATCTATCTATCTATCTATCTATCTATCTATCTATCTATCTATCTATCTATCTATCTATCTATCTATCTATCTATCTATCTATCTATCTATCTATCTATCTATTTCAGGGACACGGAGGTCTTCCAGGAGTACCAGGACCCAAGGGAGATAAGGTTAGTCTGATTAGTATCAGTCTGTAGTTTATTTATCTGTAAATTATTAATTATTAAAAAATATGATTTACTGACAAACTTTTCTTCCCTCTTTTACTCTCTGTAGGGAGAAATCGGTCGGCCGGGGTCTAAGGTAGGACTGTGTTTATACTTTGTCTCGATGCTCATTGCTATCTTACACCCCACCAACAGTCTATTATCACTCCTTCCTCCTGTCTGGTTTAAACAGCAGCAGGGCTTCTGAATATATCTACACTGATGGGCGTGGTGTTCTGGAAATGAGGTGTGTTCAGGTACATTTCTGGAGTTTTGCTTGTTTATCTTGGTAACAGAAAACACAGGAGCTCCACTGACTGAATACAACCTAGACAGACGGCAACAGTCAGACGTCCATCGCTATCTTTGCAGCACAGGCTCAAATAAACAGAATAGTAAATAAAATAACATTGCTGTTCCCCTAAATGAGCTGCTGGAGCTCCTTCACAGCGTCAACCAGCAGCTCAGTTTCCTCTGCTGAGAAGCGTTTGTTGAACACGTCCAGGTAGCTGCACCGTTAAAATAGCAATCCACCAAAGTCAGAGCTCACCTGACTTTTAAAGGGAATGATGAGCAAGAGACACTCTGATTGGTTTATTTCACGTTATGCCCAAACTTAACCACACACATGATTAATAAAGAGAATTAGTACATGACTTAGGGACATGCCCTAAAGCAAGCTGCAGGTTGCACGGTTGACAGAGCTTTCAGACCTCAAATAATGCAAAAAAAAAAACAAGTTCATATTCATAAAGTTTTAAGAGTTCAGAAATCAACATTTGGTGGAATAACCCTGGTGGTTTTTAATCACAGTTTTTTCATGCATCTTGGCATCATGTTCTCCTCCACCAGTCTTACACACTGCTTTTGGATAACTTTATGCTGCTTTACTCCTGGTGCAACAATTCAAGCAGTTCAGTTTGGTGGTTTGATGGTTTGTGATCATCCATCTTCCTCTTGATTATATTCCAGAGGTTTTCAATTTGGTAAAATCAAAGAAATTATATGCATGCATGCAATATTATATAATTCAATCTCTTGTTTAATACGTATTATGTACTATGTATTTAGAGTATTAGGTCTGTATGTTTTACTGTAGTGTATTAAAGGCCTGGCTCTGCTGCACTGCAGCACACACACACAAACACACACCGCCCTGCAGACCACCCTCACCACCACCCTCACCACACATCAATATAATTACTCTATATATATATATATATATATATATATATAGAGAGAGAGAGAGAGAGAGAGATTGAGTAGATATAGTGGATAATGTTCTGGATGGGATTGTTTGTAATTTATATTATTATATTTTAGGATTTGCTGAGTTGGTATGAATCCTGAACATCACTATTCAGCGAGTGTGAGCTGGTTTTATAGTGTGTATTATTCAGAGTGCTGCACTCGGTGATATCGACTCTGGCTGTGATATTAATTAGTGAAAGTGCACAAATGGGATTGGCTCTGAACAGCCAATTAACTAATTAACCAATTAACTAATTCATTGTTGTAATCTTTTATCTTTAGTTTGGTCTCATCATTCTGTATCAGTTGTAGATTAGAACAGCGGGTTCAGAATCATGTTGAATATACATCATACATCATACAGGATGCTGACTACAGGATGCTGCTTAAAAAATGCTATAGGATAATACAGAATGATGCCTGTTGGATGCTACCTATAGGATGCGACAAAAAAAAAAAAAAACTGCCTACAGGATGCTGTTTATAGGATGTTGCCTACAGGATGCTGCCTAAAAAATGCTGCCCACAGGATGCTGCCCACAGGATGCTGCCTAAAGGATGCTGCCTATAGGATGCTGACTACAGGGTGTTGCCTAAAGGATGTTGCCTAAAGGATGCTGATTATAGGATGCTGCCTAAAAATGCTGCCTACAGGATGCTGCCCACAGGTTGCTGCCTAAATGATGCTGCCTAAAGGATGCTGCCTACAGAATGCTGCCTAAAGGATGCTTCCTAAATGATGCTGCCTAAAGGATGCTGACTACAGGGTGCTGCCTAAAGGATGTTGCCTAAAGGATGCTGATTATAGGATGCTGCCTAAATGATGCTGCCAAAAGGATGCTGCCTACAGGATGCTGCCTACAGGATGCTGCCCACAGGATGCTGCCCACAGGTTGCTGCCTAAATGATGCTGCCTAAAGGATGCTGCCTACAGAATGCTGCCTAAAGGATGCTGCCTACAGGATGCTGCCCACAGGATGCTGCCCACAGGTTGCTGCCTAAATGATGCTGCCTAAAGGATGCTGCCTACAGAATGCTGCCTAAAGGATGCTGCCTAAATGATGCTGCCTAAAGGATGCTGCCTATAGGATGCTGACTACAGGGTGCTGCCTAAAGGATGTTGCCTAAAGGATGCTGATTATAGGATGCTGCCTAAATTATGCTGCCTAAAGGATGCTGCCTATAGGATGCTGACTACAGGGTGCTGCCTAAAGGATGTTGCCTAAAGGATGCTGATTATAGGATGCTGCCTAAATGATGCTGCCTACAGGATGCTGCCCACAGGATGCTGCCTAAAGGATGCTGCCTATAGGATGCTGCCTGTAAGATGCTGCCTATAAGATGCTGCCTACAGGATGATGCCTATATGATGATGCCTATAGGATGATGCCTATAGGATGCTGTCTACAGGATGCTGCCTGTAGGATGTTGCCTACAGGATGCTGCCTATAAGATGCTGCCTGTAGGATGCTGCCTGTAGGATGCTGCCTACAGGATGGTGCCTACAGGATGCTGCCTACAGGATGCTGCCCACAGGATGCTGCCTACAGGATGCTGCCGGCAGGATGCTGCCTACAGGATGCTGCCTACAGGATGTTGCCTACAGTATGCTGCCTACAGGATGCTGCCTACAGGATGCTGCCTACAGGTTGCTGCCTATAGGATGCTGCCTATAGAATGCTGCCTACAGGATGCTGTCTGTAGGATGCTGCCTACAGGATGCTGCCTATAGGATGCTGCCTAAAATTCAGCTTAAAAATGCTACAGGAAGCTGTCTACAGGATATTAACTAAAGAATGCTGCTTGCAGAATGCTGCCTACAGGATGCTGCCTACAGGATGTTGCCTACAGGATGCTGCCTACAGGATGCTGCCTACAGAATGCTACCTACAGAATGCTGCCTATAGCATGCTGCATACAGGATGCTGCCTAAAGGATGCTGCCTATAGCATGCTGCCTACAGGATGCTGCCTACAGGATGTTGCCTACAGAACACTGCTCACATGATGCCGCATACAGGACACTGCCCACATTACGCCTCTCACAGGACACTTCTTACAGGATGCCACTCACTAGACGCTCCTTACAGGACACTACTGGTGGGACTAACAGAATGCTGCTCATAGGACTCCCACAAGACATTACACATGAGATGCCACCAACAGGATTCTGCCTACAGGATGCCGCCCACAGGGCACTGCTGACAGGACACTACTCACAGGACACTTCCACCATGATGCCACCTAGTGCTGCCTACAAGACACTGCTCACAGGATACTATGCCAAAGTGCTGCCTACAGGATTCCGGCCACAAGATGCCACCCAGAGGATGCAGCCCACATGACCTACATGACACCTTAGGACACTGCTTACAGGACGCTGTCCACAGGACACTGCACCCATAATGCCTCTTACAGGACAGTGTTTACAGGATGCTGCGCACAAGATGCCACCAACAAAATACTGCCACGGGACACTACTCACAGGACGCCGCTTACA
This sequence comes from Astyanax mexicanus, assembly GCF_023375975.1. Classification (NCBI taxonomy): domain Eukaryota; kingdom Metazoa; phylum Chordata; class Actinopteri; order Characiformes; family Acestrorhamphidae; genus Astyanax; species Astyanax mexicanus. The sequence goes on along the minus strand of NC_064410.1, from coordinate 62,963,097 downwards.
GGATGCAACTCACAAGATGTCAGAAACAGGATGCCACTCACAGGACACTGCCCACAGGACACCAAATCAGCTGCTCTGTGGTGGTTTTCTATCCTGTGGGTTCTGAGTATTAAAGAACAGGGTAAAAATAAGGAGGAGAATAATCAAATATACAGAGAGTTATTATAAAGTTAAGAAAGAAAGAGGTGGTTATAATGTAAAGGCTGGTTACTAATTCTAACGGACTGTATGATATATCTGTTTATATTATATGAATTATATTATATATATATATTTGTTTGCAGGGTCGTACTGGTCGGACTGGTCTTCCTGGGAGGCCGGGTCTTCCAGGATTTCCTGGACCAGAGGGACCCAAGGTAAGTTGTGCTTCTAGGCTGCAGGATGCTGTAGATTTTAAGCTTTTTATTGTACAGGTGCTCAAAAAAATCTTAAAAAAATAGAATATCATTGAAAAGTTATTTTATTTAAGTAATTCAGTTTGAAAGGTGAAACTCATATATTATATAGATGTATTAAACACAGAGTGATCTATTATAAGCCTTTATTTATTTTATTGTTGATGATTATGAAGCTTACAACCAATGAAAACCCAAAAATCAGTGCCTCAGAAAATTAGAATATTGGTCAATTGTTCTTTATTGGTATATAATACCAGTGTCATCTGCTGGTGTTGATCCACTGTGTTTTATTATCAAGTCTAAAGTCAGTACAGTTTTGTTTTCCCACAAAATCTTACAGCACTTCATATCTTACAGCTTCCCTCTGCTACTGACAACTTTTATGGAGATGCGGATTTCATTTTCCAGCAGGACTTGGCACACTGCCCACACTGCCTAAAGTACCAATTGGTCTTAAATAAAACACAGATTTTGTTTTTTTTATTGGCTGTAAGCTTCATAATCATCAACAATAAATGTAATAAACTCTTAAAATAGATCACTCTGTGTTTAATACATCTATATAATATATGAGTTTCACATTTTTTTAAACTGAATTGCTGAAATAAAGTAACTTTTCAATGATATATATATATATATATATATATTTAGATGCACCTGTATTTTAATATTTTATTTAAACTCAAGATTAAGGTTATTATTATTATTATTATTATTATTATTATTATTATTATTATTATTATTATTATTATTATTATTATTATTATGTTCTCATGTCCTGCTGTTCCTGTGTGACTGACAGGGGGATAAGGGAGATCCTGGACTGATGGGAATGCCGGGAATGAGAGGACCAATGGGAGCTAAGGTGAGAAAGATAAGATAAACTTAAATTAAGCCTTAAACCAGATGTGGCCGCAAGCATGAAACATCTGGCCCGTGAGGTTGTTTGAACTATAATGAACGATAATGAAAAAATAAAAATAAATAAAATGCTTCTCTGGTCAGCTTTTGTTTATATTCCTTCCCTTTCTCTCTCTCTCTGTCGCTTGGCATGACTTTAGTTTCCACCCGTTCTCGTTTTTCTCCTGTTCTTGGGCCCCCTATTTCCTTATAAGGACATTTTTTCTCGGCCGCGTCCCATTTCACTAGCCGGGGCAGCAGTAGTGTATTGGAGCGCGACCCTGACGATCCTTTCTTTTTGGGTTTACCTGCTTTGAGACCCAATTGCAACTGTTCTGCAATTGGGTTCAACAACCCTCTGGGCTGGAGAGCTACTAGTCTGTAGCAGCACTCCATCCCATTACACTTCATTATACACAACAGAATTTATTTTTTTTTGGCACGCCACGTAATAGCTTGAAAAATAACTGGCACACAGCCAAACTTAATTGCCGACCCCTGTCTTAAATGAAGTCTATATATGTACAGGTAGCTGCGCTGTTAAAATAGCAATATGCCAAAGTCAGAGCTCACCTGACTCTTAAAGGGAATGATGAGCAAGAGTCACTCTGATTGGTTTGTGATTAATTAAGAGAATCATTAAATGCCTTTTGCGTGTTTTGAGCTGTGCATGACATACTTTTCCCGTCATTATGATAGCGACGACACACTGACACACCCTAAATCAGTGCTTTTCTAATGGAACAGTGTGTAGATAGGGAAGGTTGGGAACGCTGTTCCTGCAGGAGGAGCTGGATCAGCTCATTCTCGGATGGGATTGTGTTGATTCAGGTCTTCCTGCGCTGCAGACAGGTTTGCGTGGTGTAGAGGAGGGCTAACGAGACTGTCAATCATTCAGCTTAACCCCGCCTCCTCTTAAACTCTGATCTGCTGAAGTTGCAGCATCACCAGCTCCATCACCGGCTCTGATCTCCTGATCTGCAGATCTGCAGGATTATAGAAGTGCAGAGTCTGTGTTAGTGTCGGATTTAAAGCAAATTTATTCCTAAATCACTCACTTTATTTCTGCTGTAGAGTGAAAAAAACCTTTAAATCGGATATTAAAAGATGAATATGAGAAAAAAGATCAACATTTCAACTTTTATTTCCAGGTATTTACGTCTGGATCTGATACACAGATCAAAAGATTTAACAACTTCTGTCTGATCCCACCCATTTTTATTATTAACAAAATGATTGTACCATGTTTCTGTCAGGTGTGTTTTGTTGCCCAGGTGTTTTCTGAATGTCTGAACGCTCAGATTCAGATTTGGGTTTTATCTGTGCAGACTGAGCTTTTATAGTTAGAGGAGTAATCAATATCAGACAAATCAATCAGAACCTTTAGAGCACAAATTATGTCCACAGCCAGAACAACTGTTAGGAATGTCCTGAAGAAGAAAGTCGTCACTGGTGTACTAAATAACAGATGTCAGACTGGTAGATCAACTGTTAGTGATATCAGTAAACCAAACACAGCGCCTGGAAAAGCATCACAAAATAAAATAAATGCAGAAGGTTGGTGATATCAGGCTTGATTCAGTTATGAAAGCGAATGATTTGCAACTAAATCCTAAGTCTTATTCACTTTAATTAATTTTAGGTTTATATGTTCCAAAACTTTTGCTCATTACAAAAACGGGTGGGTTCAGATAGAAGGTGCTGAATCTTCTGAACTGTGTATCAAACCCAGATTTAAAGACCTGTAAATAAAAGCTGAAATGTTGATATTTTGTCTCATTTTTATCTTTTAATTTCAAACCCAAATGTTTTCAGTCTACAGCAGAAATGAAGGAACTTTTTTTAATGAGATATATATATATAAATATTGTATATATACTGTATATATTGTGTCTTTCTGCTTTTTTAGGGGCTCCCAGGATATAAGGGAGAGAAGGTTAGTGGAATGCTTACATTCATTATTTTTTCAATAAAAGTGTTACCATGTATTTTGCAACAATAAAACTGACATAATAAATACACCAATACAATGTTTAAAGCAAGCATTAAAAAAAACTGACAATTTACCAAATAAAAAACACATTTAAATATTAAAGCAATTCAAATATTAAAAGCAGTGTATCTGATTTATTAATAATTATTATACCTTAATACCTACCTGTGTTATACCTTAATAACTGTTACAATATAAGCTACACTATTATATATATTTAGAAGTAGTAGAAGTATTACAGCAATAAAACAGATGTGCATCTTGGCATCATGTTCTTCTCCTCCACCAGTCTTACACACTGCTTTTGGATAACTTTATGCTGCTTTACTCCTGGTGCAGAAATTCAAGCAGTTCAGTTTGGTGGTTTGATGGTTTGTGATCATCCATCTTCCTCTTGATTATATTCCAGAGGTTTTTAATTTGGTAAAATCAAAGAAACTCATCATTTTTAAGTCGTTTCTTAGTTTTCCTCCATATTTAACTGTTTCTGTAGGGGGATCAGGGGGAGCATGGAGTTCCAGGCCCGAAGGGAGACAAGGTGAGAGCACACTCTATAATAAAATATTTTGCATTAATAATTAAAACCCCCATTCTGTCACGCAGATATATTTACTATTGTTTTAATATTCTGAATTCTGTCTTTGTAGGGATCTATTGGGCTTCCTGGGATCCTGGGGCAGAAGGTAAGATCTGAAGGTTTAAGTGAAAATGCAATCAAATCATAGATATACTGTTTTTTACTGCCATGAATGATGTATATATATATATATATATATATATATATATATATATATATATATATATATATATTATAAATTATATATTTTTTAGATGCAATACAATATAAGCTAAACTATAATAAATACACTAGTGCATCTCAAAAAAATAGAATATAATTGAAAAGTTACTTTATTTCAGTAGTTCAGTTCAAAATGTGAAATTCATGATCTATTTTAAGCGTTTATTTATTTTATTGTTGATGATTATGGATTACAGCCAACGAAAACCCAAATTTCAGTTTCTCAGAAAATTAGAATACTATATAAGACCAACTGATACTTTCTGCAGTGTGGGCAGTGTGCCAAGTCCTGCTGGAAAATGAAATCTGCATCTCCATAAAAGTTGTTTTCAGCAGAGGGAAGCATGAAGATATGAAGTGCTGTAAGATTTTGTGGGAAAACAAAACTGCACTGACTTTAGACTTGATAATAAAACACAGTGGATCAACACCAGCAGATGACAGACATGACTCTCCAAACAATCCATCACTGATTGGTGGAAACTTCACACTAGACCTCGAGCAGTTTGGACTGTGTATCTCTCCACTCTTCCTCCAGACTCTGATCCCTTGATTTAAAGTAGCCATTGGTCTTATATAATATTCTAATTTTCTGAGACACTGATTGTTGGGTTTTCATTGGCTGTAAGCTTCATAATCATCAACAATAAAATAAATAAACACTTAAAATAGATCCCTCTGTGTTTAATACATCTATATAATTTATGAGTTTCACATTTTCAACTGAATCACTGAAATAGTGTAACATTATATAGTTTGTGAGTTATTTTGAAGGCACAGCAAATCTACACTGTTATGCTGTAGCTGTACTCTGCTGATTACTCTTTGTGTAAATGTTTCAGGGTGAAATGGGTCCTAAAGGAGAGTCCGGTGTATCTGGGAAGCGTGGTCCTACGGGACGTCCCGGCAAAAGAGGCAAACAGGTACTCTACACACTCTCAAATAACCAGACAGAAACCTTTATACAGAAAACCCTGAGTACAGTGTGTTTATACTCCAACCAATATAATAATATATACTGTATCAGAAGTAGATCAAATAGAAATACCTGTCGTTCTCACCTGAAGATCACTCAATCTCTGCACGGATATCGCAGTGTCTCTCTGACATATCCTCATGGATGAAGGAGCATCACCTTCAATTAAATCTCTCAAAGACTGAACTTCTGGTCATACCAGCAAAACCATCTTTTCAACACAACTTCTCTATAAGCATCGACTCTCTCTCTCTCTCACCGACAAAGGTTGCTAGGAACCTGGGTGTTCTGGTTGATGACCAGCTCTCCTTCACGCACCATGTGGCCTCGGTTGCTCGGTCCTGCCGCTTTGCGCTCTATAACATCAGGAAAATTAGACAGTTTCTGACGCAACAGGCCACCCAACTCCTGGTGCAAGCGGTCGTCATCTCACGCCTCGACTACTGCAATGCCCTTCTAACTGTGTAGTAAAACCACTCCAGATGATCCAGAATGCAGCAGCACGTCTGGTCTTCAACCAATCAAAACGGGCACATGTCACCCCGCTGCTCATTGAGCTCCATTGGCTACCAGTTGATGCATCAAATTCAAAACTCTTACAATCGCCTACAAGGTGATACAGAACAGCTCCTTCCTACCTGCACTCACTCCTGAAGACTTACGCTACCTCCCGGCCGCTGCGCTCCTCCAGTGAACGTCGCCTCGCTTTGCCAAACAAACATTCACACAAAGCAATCCAGACTGTTCTCATACAGAGTTCCCCAATGGTGGAACAAACTACCTTCCACTACCAGATCAGGAGAATCTCTCGCTATCTTTAATAAACTCCTGAAGACAGAGCTCTTCAAAGAGCTCTTACTCTCCTAACACCTCTAACTAACTACCTTCTGTTACCAGATCAGGAGAATCTCTCACTATCTTTAATAAACTCCTGAAGACAGAGCTCTTCAAAGAGCTCTTACTCTCCTAACACCTCTAACACACTAACTACTTCTAACCCCATTTCCTTCTTCCCCTCCTTCACTCCTCTATCCCATTATTTCCCTTCGACCTCCTCTAAGCCCTGTCTAAAAATGTTTTACCTTTAACTTCTTTTATTTCTGTACTTTCGCTTTGGACAAAAGCGTCTGCCAAATGTTATGTACATTTTATTTACTAATATATCATATAATATATTCCTGCTGCGTAAGGGATTTCCTATTTATTTCCACTGGGTTTCCAACAGAGTCCTCTTACACAGACACACACACACACACACACACACACACACACGCGCACACACACACTGCAGCTAGTTTAGGCAGTGTGACATCATTCTGAGTGACTCTCAGCGGCTCTTTGAGTGTGTGAGTGGTGTAAGGGTCACTGGCACCAGAGCGCTGTTACATTTATAGCACACACACACACACACACACACACACACCACTTGCACAAACATACTAAGCAACCCGATCCGACAGTGTCCTATTTATGTTAAATCGCTCAGCTTGTGCCAAACAGTAATTCAATATATATATATATATATACAGCTCTGGAAACAAATTAGAGACCACTTTAAAATGAGTCGCTCTGATTTTACTATTTATAGGTTTATGTTTGAATTAAATGAACATTAAACAATAAACATATTTTATAAACTACAGACAACATTTCTCCCAAATATTTGCAGAAAATGAGAAAAAAGGTCAGAAATCAATATTTGGTGGAATAACCCTGTTTGGTTTTTAATCACAGTTTTAGTTTTCATGCATCTTGGCATCATGTTCTCCTCCACCAGTCTTACACACTGCTTTTGGATAACTTTATGCTGCTTTACTCCTGGTGCAAAAATTCAAGCAGTTCAGTTTGGTGGTTTGATGGCTTGTGATCATCCATCTCCCTCTTGATTATATTCCAGAGGTTTTTTAATTTGGTAAAATCAAAGAAAATCATCATTTTTAAGTGATCTCATATTTTTTTCCAGAGCTGTATGTAGATTACAGTAATGTACACATACATAGCTGTAAAATTCAAGTATAATGAAATACTTCTGTGTTTAAAACATTTTATTAATGTTATATGTGTTAATAATAATCACAATTAATAATATTCATAATAGTAAACAATTGTTCTGTATTTTTCCGTTTTTTCACCATTAGATAGATAGATAGATACTTTATTGATCCCGAAGGAAATTTAGCAGCCAGTAGCAATTACACAACACAGTAGAAACAAAAACAATACACAGTAGAAACAAACAATAAGTGTAGTACAATACACTTATTGAGGGATAAAATTCTAAATTGAGACTAAATTGAGAAAAAATATATACATAAATATATAAATACAAAAAAACTATAGAAAGTGTGGAAGTAAACAGTCGTAGATATGAGGTAGTGCAGTAAAAGAATAAACTAAGTATAGGAGGTATTAGTAGATATGACTATTAAACATAAACATAAACATGTGCAAGTATTATATTTAAGTTAGGTGCGTAGTGTAGTGTCCCGGAGTGCAAATGTACAGGATGTACAGTACAGTGACAAGTGTCCAGGAGTGCAAATAAACAGTATATACAGTAAAGAGGCAAAAGAGTCTCAGGGTGTAGATGTGTATGGTGTTTTTCCAGTACAGATAAAAAAAAGGCTGTGATTAAGAAAGCACATATGAGCCTTGTTTCTCATCTGTCTTCTCTCTTCCGGCTCCACTGGGAGGAGTTGAAGAGTCTGATGGCTCTCGGGACAAACGATCTTCTCAGTCTGTCCGTAGAGCAGCTCTGTGACAAGAGCCTGCCACTGAAACTGCTCCTATGATCCATGATGATGAAATGTAATGGGTGACCATCATCATCCATGATGGAGAGTAGTTTTTGCAGTGTCCTCCTCTCTGCCACCGTTACCACAGAGTCTAGCTCCACGCCAACCACGGACCCCGCACGCCTGACCAACTTGTTCAGACGCATCTCGTCCCTCTTCTTCATGCTTCCTCCCCAGCACACCACAGCATAGAAAAGACAGCTGGACACCACAGTCTGATAAAACATCAGCAGGAGCTTCCGACAGATGTTAAAAGACCCCAGCCTCCTCAGGAAGTAGAGTCAGCTCTGTCCCTTCCTGTACAGGATGTCTGTGTTGGCTGACCAGTCCAGCCTATCATCCAGATGCAGTCCGAGATACCTGTAGGTCTTCACCATCTCCACATCAACTCCCACAATAGATACTGGCTGTGTGGGTGGCCTGGCTCTGCGGAAGTCCACCACCATCTCCTTGGTCTTGGAGGTGTTCAACAGCAGGTTGTTTCTATTGCACCACGCCACAAAGTCTTCCACAAGGTGTCTGTACTCCTCCTCCTTTCCTCCCCGTATACAGGCCACAATGGCAGTGTCGTCCGAAAACTTCTGCATGTGGCACGTCTCAGAGTTGTACTGGAAGTCTGAGGTGTAGAGTGTAAAAAGGAACGGGGAGAGCACAGTCCCCTGTGGTGCTCCTGTGCTGCAGACCACAGTGTCTGATGTACAGTCCTTCAACCTGACATACTGAGGTCTGTCAGTGAGGTAGTCTGTGATCCAGGAGACCAAATATGGATCCACCTGCATCCCCACCAGCTTGTCTTTCAGTAGGAGAGGCTGAATGGTGTTGAAAGCACTGGAAAAATCAAAGAACATGACTCTCACAGTGCTGCCTCCTCTGTCCAGATGAGAGTGGGTCCGGTGGAGAAAGTACAGTATGGCATCATCCACTCCCACTTTCTCTCTGTAGGCGAATTGCAAGGGGTCCATTGCATGTTGAACCTGGGGTCTGAGGTGGTGTAGAAGCAGACGTTCCAGGGTCTTCATGATATGTGATGTAAGGGCGACAGGCCTGAAGTCATTGAGCTCACTGGGATGCGTCTTTTTGGGCACTGGAACCAGGCATGATGTCTTCCACAGTGTGGGGACCCTCCCCAAATGCAGACTCAGGTTGAAGATGTGCTGCAGGGGAGCCCCCAGCTCAGCTGCACAGGACTTAAGTAGTCTGGGACACACTTTGTCTGGGCCAGCTGCCTTTCTTGGGTGGAGTCTCCTAAGTTCACCTCTAACCTGGTCAGCAGTGAAGGTGTACAGAGGGGGAGGAGGAGGGGAGGGGGCTACAGTGGTGCTGGTGGTCAGGACAGCTGAGTGTGGGGAGTAGGGGGGAGCGGGGGCTGAGTTGCTTGATGAGATGAGGGGGGGTGTGGAGGAGGTGTCTGCCAGAGCTGTAGGGTCTTGAACAGGGCAGTCAAACCGGTTGTAGAAGGTGTTGAACTCATTGGCTCTCTCTACTTCACCATCTGCAGCACTGTCCATCCTCTGCTTACAGCCAGTGATTGTCGTCATTCCATTCCATACCTCCCTCATGTCATTTTCCCTCAACTTCTGCTCCACCTTCTTCCTGTAGGACTCCTTGGCCTCTCGCAAATGGACTTTGAGCTCCCTCTGTACGCTCCTAAGCTCCTCCTGGTTGTTTTCTTTAAAGGCCCTCTTCTTCTTGTTTAAAAGGCCTTTAACGTTGCTGGTTATCCAGGGCTTGTTGTTGGCAAAACAACGCACAGTTTTCACAGGAACAACAATGTCCATGCAAAAGTTCATGTAGTCCGTCATGCAATGTGTAATCCCCTCAATGTCCTCACCGTATGGCTCCTGCAATACACTCCATTCAGTGGACTCAAAACAGTCCCTGAGAGCTGCTTCAGCATCAGGAGACCATTTCCTGAAGGAGCGTGTAGATGCAGGTTGTCTACGGACCTGGGGCTTGTACTGGGGCTGCAGGTAGATCAGATGAGATTATGTGTTGTTGTTATACAAAATTCATTATTTTTTGCTGTAGTACTTTTATGAAACGCAAATAAAGTACTACATTGTAAATGAATAGAACACAGAGACTATGAAGGAACACATAAGGCATCATGTAGTAACTTAAAAACAGTGTTAAACAAACTAAAATACTCTGTGAAGAAGTATTTAGATGCTCTTATCTGGGGAGCTGTTTGTTAACTTGTGGTTTCTGAGGCTGGAAACTCAGATGAACTGATCCTGTACAACAGAGGAAACCCTCCCTCTTCTATCCTTTCCTGGGGTGGAGTCCTGATGAGTGCCAGTTTCATCATTATAATGTTTTTGATGGTCTTTGCGGTAAATCACAATAATTGGATCACAGCGCTAACACTCGGAGGAAAGCAGCGCAGCGACTCGGTTCTGATACATCAGCTCACAGATGCAGCCTTGTGATGATCCACATCACCCTAGGAGTGATGAGGGGAAAGAGAGAGTGCCATCAAGACCAATTGTGCTCTCTCAGGACTCCGCCAGCTGATGGCATTTGAACCAGTGCTTTAGACTGCTGACCCAAGTTTTTTTTTGTTCTTTATTTAGTTGAGTAGTTGTTTCTTCTCATAACCTGGATTAGAACATTACTGAAATATCCACTATTCACTGTATACCTGTAACTCTACCTCTTCACTACTTTACTTTAACTGATGCTCTCAAACACTTTATTAAGAGACAAGAAATTCAAGTAATTAACTCTTGATGAGTTCAGCACAGCTGTTAACTGAAAGCCTGAATTCCAGGAGACTCTACCTCATAAAACTGACTGAGAAAATCCAGCAGAGATGTTCAAAACTTTCGTCTAAGAATCTAGGTGTGTGTGTGCGTGTGTGTGTGTGTTTGATACAGGGAGATAAGGGAGACTCTGGTGCAGTTGGACCGATGGGACCACCGGGGTCTCCAGGACCAACCGGACATCCAGGACCCCCTGGAGTTCCTGCTTCAGGTGACCAGACCTTTATACACACATTATTAACAATGTTAAATAATCACTGATAATGTCTTGAATAAAATAAAACTACTCTGACTTGAAAATTCATGATGAAGCCAAACTACAGAGTGTAGCATAGCATGCCCTTTCCAATAAGCACTGTTAAAAATATTCTTGTAAAATTACAGTAAAATAGCAGCAGCAGGGTTTTCAGCTCTTTACTGTAATCTTTACAGTTTTGCTACTGTATTCTAAATTATACTTTTTACTGTATCAGTGGCCATTTTTAGTGTCTACATACCATATTCTGAGTTTCTAGCTTCTAACCACTGTAATAAAATACAATTTTTAAAATGCATTTTTGTTCCAGGACAACTGCTTACATAAAAAAGATATATATTCATATATATATTTATATATATTTTTCTCCCTAAAATAAGGCTAAATTGAATAAACATAAAAACAGCATTTAATATATTAAAGTACATTATTTATTAAAGCTGATGTCCGTAAGTTTTGTAATTTACAGGATTTAGGGCCCTCTCTGGTAAGAATGGGGAATTGCACTGAGAATCATGCGGAAGAATCATTTTAAACTGGGAGGGTGTGATGCGGTCTCCTTTCAGAGCGGATAAATCCGATTCCAGGTTATGTTCAGTCAGAGAGAGAGAGAGAGAGAGAGAGAGAGAGAGAGCTCAGTCAGAAACTTCACTCCTTCGTTTCTTTGGTTTCACTATGAGTGAATGGAGGAGCTACTGAGCTCTGAGTTTCCTCTTCTGAAGTCTCCATTGCTCCACCAGCCGCTCGCGTTCAGTAAAACTGAGCCGGATCCTCTTTTAGAGGCTGTACGTGTGACGTGAGTATGTAAAGAAGCGTGACGTGACCAGAAGAAGAACTCCTGCAAAAAGTGACCAGTTTTTAGAATTAATATATTATATTATTAGGATTAACAGGGATGGTGGTTCAGCACACTGATACTATTAAACACAATATTTTATCTATATTTTTCTCAAATCAGAAATCAAATCAAATCAAATCAAATTTATTTGTATAGCGCTTTTTACAACAGGTGTTGGCACAAAGCAGCTTTACAGAAACATGATCACAGGACAAAGAATCAGGCAAAACATTAAACATAGAAAATACAGAATACAGAACCCCCAGTGAAAAACTCCCTCAGAGCTGCAGGAGGAGGAAGAAACACTGGGAGGACCAAGACTCACATTAAAGGGGGGACCATCCTACCACTGGTCAAACGGCTTTTAAATAGAAATTTAAAAAGTCTTTTATACATCCATATAGGTTTTATGTACTCAGGAGTGTAATAGCGCCACTAATGGCTTGGATGTAATCTGTAGTGGAGAGTAAGATGGTCGATGAGCAGCTGATCTGTGGTGGTGGTGGAGAAGAGCTGACTTCAGAAACTTCCATCAGTCTGGCTGGACAGGAGACGCGAGAGCCTGAGGGTCCAACATCGGTATCGGGTCAGACAGGTGGGCAGTCAGTAACTCGGAGGATTTATGTAAAACTGAGAATATTAAAACATTATCAGAGTGTGGCTAATGACTCCGGCAGAACTGAATAAAACAGCCTAACTAAAGGCAGAGAGCCAGAAGGTAACATAGACATGGAGGCACCCTGAAACACCAGCATCCACCCACTCCACCGTCCACAAACCTGAGTGACCGTGTGCAGTGGGAGAACAACAGCACCAGCATCTCAGTTTACCACAATTTCCTCTGTCCATGAACCCCTGAATCTGCAGCCTTATCTAAAGGGAAAAACATTAATTACCAAAAGCTAAACTAAACAAGTACGTTTTCAGTCTAGACTTAAAGATTGAGACTGTGTCTGAGTCCCGAACATATTCGGGGAGATTATTCCAGAGTTGAGGCGCTTTATAAGAGAAAGCTCTTCCTCCTGCAGAGCTCCTCTGAATTTTAGGGACTACTAATAAACCAGCACCCTGAGATCTGAGTAATCGCGGTGGTTCATAACAGGAGATGAGGTCTTGTAAATACTCAGGAGCGAGTCCGTGTAGGGCTTTATACGTTAACAGGAGAATTTTATAGTCTATGCGGAATTTGACTGGAAGCCAGTGCAGTGCTGATAGTACTGGACTAATATGGTCAAATTTTCTAGTTTTAGTAAGGACCCTGGCTGCAGCATTTTGAACTAGCTGAAGTTTATTTAAGTTACTGCCGGAACATCCAGACAGTAGCGCATTACAATAATCTAGCCTTGAGGTAATAAAGGCATGTACTAATTTTTCTGCGTCATGCAGTGATAGGGCATTTCTTAGCTTGGCAATATTACGGAGGTGTAGAAAAGCTGTTCTAGTAACATTAGATATGTGTTTATCGAATGCTAGATCTGAATCTATGATAACTGCAAGGTTTTTAGCTGCTGAACCAGGGGTGGCTGAGAAGTCGGCCAGATTTAGCATTAAGTCTGATAATTTATTTCTAGCAGCTTTGGGGCCTAATAGGAGAACTTCTGTTTTATCACTATTTAATAGGAGGAAGTTGTGCGACATCCATGATTTTACATCTTCTACACAATCCTCGATTTTCTTTAATCTCACTCTGTCATCAGGTTTGGCTGATATGAAGAGCTGCGTGTCATCCGCATAACAATGAAAATTCACATTGTGTTTTCTAATAACTTTGCCCAGTGGGAGCATATATAATGTAAATAATAATGGTCCTAATACAGAGCCTTGTGGAATTCCATATCTTACCTTGGTATAACTGGAAGACATATCATTTATCCTCACAAACTGATAGCGATCGGTTAAGTATGATTTAAACCATGCTAAGGCAGTTCCGGTTACACCGACCATGTTCTCTAGTCTTTCTAAAAGGATAGTATGATCTATTGTATCAAAGGCTGCGCTCAGATCCAGAAGTACGAGTAGGGAAACACAGCCTTGGTCGGCGGCTATAAGTAGATCGTTTGTTATTCTAACTAAAGCTGTCTCAGTGCTATGATAAGGCCTAAATCCAGATTGAAATTTTTCATAGATCTGGTTTCTTTGCAGGTAAGAGCAAAGTTGTTGGGCTACAGCTTTTTCTAAAATCTTAGAAATAAAGAAATGCTTAAATGCTTCTGCTTTCAGTTTAGAAACTAAATAATACAGACTGATACTTTAAGCAAAATCACAGCATAATCACACAACCTCAGAGCAGATACACAGTGAGGTATCTGAACAAGAAACTGTAATACAGAATACAGTACAGAAAACAATACAATAAAGTATTTTGCTGTAATTGTACAAGGATATTTGTACAGTGTAAGTGTCTGTGTGTGTGTTTGTGTGTGTGTGTGTGTGTGTACAGGGCTGTTTCTGGTGGGAGAGAAAGGTGAGAAGGGTATGCAGGGTCCTCCTGGAGAATGCGACTGCAGCTCAGACTTCAGTAATAACGGTCCTGGTAGCGCATCACTGCAGCGCCGCGGGAAATACGTCTCAGCGGTGAGAGTCTAACCCACACACACACACACACACACACATATATGATTGTGTATGATTGTGTGGCTTGTTGTTTTTGTAGGTGTTTGTGGTAAACAGTGAGAAGGAGCTGAATAATCTGCACACAGACGACGCTCTCGCCTTCAGGAAAGATCAGAAATCTCTCTACTTTAAAGACGTGGACGGATGGCAGCCCATTCAGGTATTGATGGTTAATAATTTTGGGCATAGCGTGAAATAAACCAATCAGAGTGTCTTTTGTTCATCATTCCCTTTAAGAGTAGAACCAGGTGAGCTCTGTCTTTGGTGGATTGCTATTTTAACGGTGCAGCTACCTGGACGTGTTCAACAAACTCTTCTCAGCAGAGGAAACTGAGCTGCTGGTTGACGCTGTGAAGGAGCTCCAGCAGCTCATTTACGGGAACAGCAATGTTATTTTATTTACTATTCTGTTTATTTGAGCCTGTGCTGCCAAGATAGCGATGAACATCTAACTGTTGACTGAACGTCTGTCTAGGTTGTATTCAGTCAGTGGAGCTCCTGTGTTTTCTGTTACCAAGATAAACAAGATAAAACTCCAGAAATGTACCTGAACACACCTCATTTCCAGAACACCACGCCCATCAGTGTAGATATATTCAGAAGATCTGCTGCTATTTAAACCAGGCAGGAGGAAGGAGTGATAATAGACTGATGGTGGGGTATAAGCTAGCAATGAGCATCACGACACACCTTGTGAAGGGTGTAAGATAGGACCCTATATGTCTATTTATTTACTACACATTAAGCTTTTGGCTTTTATTGGTGCATAATTATTCTTTATTTGTGGTCTTTTATAGGAAAAGTAGTAATGATAACAATGCACAATAAACATATTCGACATCTTTCATCAGTGTCTATTAATAATTTATATAAACCTAATAGAGCTGTTTAGTATCTAATTAGATTAACAGAGTGATAAAAACCTGTTTATTGTATATTATAATACTGCAGTTAGTTCCAACCTTGCAATGTGATTGGCTGAGAGGCGTTCTATGAGTGCCAATATCAGCCGGTAACGCACTGTAACCGAAACTCTCCATATATTACTCCAACACACACAGGTAACCTATCAACGATGCAGCGCGTACAAACCAAACTGCGCAGCTACAAACAGAGCAGCATTGGAACTATTTTAACTTTTCTCATCCTCTTTAACTCTTTAAAATCTTTTAATAAACAGTGATAATAGAACTGTGGTATAATCACAATAATACACTCGAGGTTCTATGTTATGTTATAACGTGTAATATTACCGCAGCACAGCAGTGCCAATATTACACGTTATAGCACAAACCTCGAGTGTATTATTGCTTAATTATTACAACCACTTCAGCAAACCAAAGCCACTGTATAAATGTATTTTATTTAAAATATATATTTTTTATTGGTTCAGCTGCTGCCGATGCAGTCGACTGAGCGGGCAAGGGAGGGGGCGTGGCTCTGTGGGGATGGAGAAGTTCAGCCAATGAACGAAGAGGAATGTGATGATGGAAACAAGGTGGTCACAGACGACTGTGTGGGTAGGTCATATGATCTCACACACACACACACACACACATACCTCACTCACACTCTCAAAAATGACATAAGTATAAAAAAATAAATGCATATATATATGTATAAATAAATAAATATATAAATAAATGTACATATAAATGAATAAATAAATAAATATATATATATATATATATATATATATATATATATATATATATATAAATAAATGCACATATAAATTAATAAATAAATATATGAATAAATAAATAAAGAAATAAAGAAATAATCGTATAGATAAATACATACATTAGTAAATACATTTCTTATTTATTTATTTATATATTTGTTTATTTATTTATTTATTTATACATTTATATGTGCATTTATTAGTTTATACTTATGTCCCTTTTGGTCCTCTATATAGAATAGGCATGATTAATATCTAAAATATTAATCTACTATGTAGAAAATACATTAAATAAAGAAATACAAAAAGAAAAACACTGACTAAAAAGGTGTGCCGGAACTTTTGACTGGAACTGTATATGTTTATAAGTAATGTATAATGAAATATAAATCTTAATATATAGTGTTTTATTTCTCTGCAGGCTGTAAGAAAGCGTACTGTGGAGACGGATATCGTCAGGATGGAGTCGAGGAGTGTGATGGGAAAGACTTCGGCTATCAGACCTGCAAAACCTACCTGCCCGGGTCAGTTACACACACTCACTCACACACACACACACACATACACACACACACACTCTTAATTATCGGATTATTATCATACAATTAATGGACATGACCTCTATTATGTTTATTTGTGTGTTTGTTCCAAATGTGTCAAGTCAAATGAATTGCAAACACTTCATTATCTTACTGAAGTAGAAATGTAGGTTTTCTATATTTTACTGAAGTAATTATTTTACATTTTCACACAATTATCTGAACTTTCTACTCCTTACATTTTAATAAAAACAGTCTCATTACTCCTATTATATCATTTCAGCTGGTTTTCATTCGTTCTTCTCATCGTTCAATAAAAGCCCTATCCAGATAAATCTCTCCATCCAGATAGAGTGAATCTGATTGTGATTGGATGTAGAGAAGTATAAACATATACCATTCCCACTCCCTATTGGTTTATACTGTGATCCATCACACTCCAGCAAGAACATAGCAGACGTATGTAGTCTAGTATGAAGATGATCCGTGCTGAGACTCAAGAGAACTCCAGACAAACTCCAGTCCAACTAAACTACTTTAATATATTTACATTCTACTAAATAAAATACATTCATTTATAATCAGCATATATGCAGCTGAAACACTAGAGAACAGCCTAGAGCAAAATCCCAAATTATATTATCAACATTAAAATTGTTGACAACATTATAGTCAGGTAGTGCACTATAGCTATAGGACTCTGTGGGCGTGGCCTAAAATTTTGTTCTTAATGGCTTTATTTGGTCTCCTTACATTACTTTTTTGTTCTTTTATACTTTAAGTAGTTTTAAAACCAGTATAAAGAGTAAAAAGCTTGAATTGATACTTTTCGAATTTCTACAGAAGTATTTTATTAAACTCTAGTATCTATACTTTTATCTACAGACTAATGAATGGAGACACTTTTCACACCTTTGTTTCATTGACATACTAGTGCATATCAAAAAATTAAATATCATTGAAAAATTACTTTATTTCAGTAATTCAGTTAAAAATGTGAAACTCATATATTACATAGATCAGGGGTGTCCAAACTTTTTTTGTTGGGGGCCAGAAGGAGAAATATATTTGAAGTCACGGGCCACAGACTCTATAATAAAACAAATAATGAAATATACCACTTTAAATAATACATTTTCCTGATTACTTTCATTTACACACCATTTTACTTGACTTACTATCTTTATCTTTGACAGTGTTGTGTAAACTAAGATTTTTCAAATTGATGTTTCATTTCATGATGTCTCTTAATATTAAACTCCTTAATTACGTCAACTTCTTTGCGGTTCTTTGCCCCGTTTTTCTGCGCTAGAAATGCGCACTCTCTCCACTTTTAGACTCTTTGGCCTGTTTTTCTGCGCTAGAAATGCGCACTCTCTCCACTTTTAGACTCTTTGGCCTGTTTTTCTGCGCTAGAAATGCGCACTCTCTCCGCTTTTAGACTCTTTGGCCTGTTTTTCTGCGCTAGAAATGCGCACTCTCTCCACTTTTAGACTCTTTGGCCTGTTTTTCTGCGCTAGAAATGCGCACTCTCTCCACTTTTAGACTCTTTGGCCCGTTTCTGACACCTAGCGTTCAAACTTTGAATCTCACATTATAAAAACCTGCTTAACAGCGGGCCAACTTTCAAAAGGAAACGGGCCGCAAATGGCTCGCGGGCCGTAGTTTGGACACCCCTGATATAGATGTATTAAACACAGAATGATCTATTTTAAGCATTTATTTATTTTATTATTGATTATTATGAAGCTTACAGCCAATGAAAACCCAAAAATCAGTGTCTCAGAAAATAAGAATATTATATAAGACCAATTGATACTTTCTGCAGTGTGGGCAGTGTGCCAAATCCTGCTGGAAAATGAAATCCGCATCTACATAAAAGTTGTTTTCAGCAGAGGGAAGCACTGATCATCAGTAAATTTTACATTTAATTTGGAAATCAGGGGACAGTGCAGTGATGGGGAAATGATGTGCATTGTCTTTTCTTTTTGTTTTATTTCTTTAGGACGTTTGGGCAGCTGAAATGTACTGCTTCCTGCTTTATCGACTCAACCAACTGCAAGTACACCTCCTGATCTCCTCCTGAACTCCTCCTGAACTCCTTCTCCTTCCTCAAAGTCTGTAATCGGCAGCTGGTGCTGGTGGTCATGGCCCTCCTTTACTATGTGATGATGATGGTTATGTAATTATGTAATGAATTAATGAATTATGTGAATGTAAAAAGTTTATATGTATGTATTTATTACATTTGCATGACCAGAGCTGGCTCCACCCACTGAGTGACATAAGCAGCTGCTAAGAGAACTGCAGCCACCAGGGGGCACCCTAAAACTTTTTGGTAGTATAGAACTTTTATATTGTTATACTGTTTAAAGATATTGAAATGTTTGAAGGTACATACAGTACCGGTCAAAGTTTGGACAACTGTAGATTCTTCAGAGTAGCTCCTCTTTAGATGATCAGTTTTGAACATCTCTGCTGGATTTTCTCAGTCAGTTTTATGAGGTAGAGTCACCTGGAATTCAGGCTTTCAGTTAACACCTGTAGTGAACTCATCAAGAGTTAATTACTTGAATTTCTTGTCTCTTAATAAAGTGTTTGAGAGCATCAGTTAAAGTAAAGTAGTGAAGAGGTAGAGTTACAGGTATACAGTGAATAGTGAATATTTGAGTAATGTTCGAATCCAGGTTATGAGAAGAAACAACTACTCAACTAAATGAAAAAGAGAAAGAAATTTCATTTAATCTAAAAGTCAATTTCAAGAACTTTAAAAGTATCTTCAAGTGCAGTTACCGCAAAAAGACCATCAAAAACATTATACTGATGAAACTGGCACTTATCAGGACCACCTTTGGAAAAGGAAGAGTTGCACAGGATAAATTAATCAGAGTTAAGAGCACTTAAATAGATTATTTAACACTTTTAAAATACTACATGATTCCTTATGTGTTCCTTCATAGTCTGATAGATCACTTCACTATTCATTTACTATGTAGGAGTAATATATTAAATTAAAAAACTGAATTACAATATATGTCCAAACTTTTGACTGGTGCTGTATGCACTGGTATTAATATTAATATTATTATAGTATATTATAGTATAGTATCGTAGATATGATGAGATATAATATAGTAATATAGAATTATATATAACATATATAATAAAAATAATAGTATTTTCTACACAGCCATTTATCTATGTGTTTGTATTTGTTGTATTTTTGTTTGTTTTCGTGTTTTATAGTATATTTGAACACAGTCTTATTTAAAGGTTTGGTCATGTGTTTACTTATTGTAACATATTACAATATATATACATATATATGACCATTCTCTAATTATCTATAGTTGATGAGCTGCACCTCAGTCTAATTTTACACATTTTATTTAAGAATAAATGATAAATGTGGGTGTGGCCTAACTTTTTATTGACCATTTTCACTTTTTATACATTTAGTTTCCCTAAAAATCTTATTTACAGGCCCTAAATAAATCCCTGGAATCAGCCCTGTGCATGGCCGGGTGTTTCTGAGTGTTTCTAAGGCTTTAATCTGCATTAATAATTAAATTAAATCAGTAAAGGTATATGAAGAGTCCCGATGCTGCATGGAAACCACAGTAAAATGTGAATAACTGTATAAATATATGAATTACTGCATGTTTGTCTCTGCTGATGTGTGAATGTTTACTGAACTGTGTATAATAAACCACTCAGAATGATCAGTCTGTAGTTATTATTGTTATTACAGTTTATTTACACAGATTTATACACTTATACACTTATTTATTCAGTAGAACAGTGAATTTCACACAGCTATGTTCCAGTTGATGGCACTGTTTCCCAGAGTGTTGTATAAAAACAGGTTTTTATACAGCATGAGAAAACCAGAAACTCAGATAACACCTTATTTGGATGGTCTATTATTATAATTATAGATGCCTCATAAATACTTTATATATTCTAAAAAAAAATCTGTCGGTGTTTGGACACACCTTCTTATTTATGGTTTTATTTCTGGTAGCCTGATGAGTGCCAGTTCCATCATTATAACCATTTTTCATGGTCTTTGCGGCGACAACACTTGAGGATACTTTTAAAGTTCTTGAAATTCTTTCTTAAATTTTTTTTCTGAAAGCTGATGTCCATAAATTTTACAACAATAAAACAACAGGGACAATTTTGGTATTTGGGGGATTTAGCGCCCTCTCTGGTAAGAATGGGTAATTGCACTGAGCACACGGAAGAATCATTTTAAACTGGGCGGCTGTGATGCGGTCTCCTTTCAGAGCGGATGAATACGATTCCAGGTTATGTTCAGTCAGAGAGAGAGAGAGAGAGAGAGAGAGAGCTCAGTTAGAAGCTTCACTCCTTCGTTTCTTTGGTTTCACTATGAGTGAATGGAGGAGCTACTGAGCTCTGAGTTTCCTCTTCTGAAGTCTCCATTGCTCCACCAGCCGCTCGCGTTCAATAAAACTGAGCAGGATCCTCTTTTAGAGGCTGAACGTGTGACGTGAGTACGTAAAGACGTGTCACGTGGCCAGAAGAAGAAGAACTCACGCAAAAAGTGACCCAAAACCCCATTTTTTAGAATAAATATATTATAAGGATTAGCAGGGATGTTGGTTTTAGCACACTGGTACCATTAAACACTATATTTTATCCATATTCTTCTCCACTCAGAAATACTTCTGCGTTCAGTTTAGCAATACAATAATACAGACTGATACTTTAAAGTATTTTTTTATTTATTTAGTTGAGTAGTTGTTGCTTCTCATAATCTGGATTAGAACATTACTGAAATATTCACTATTCACTGTATACCTGTAACTCTACCTCTTCACTACTTTACTTTAACTGATGCTCTCAAACACTTTAAGAGACAAGAAATTCAAGTTCTCTATTTACTCTCTATAACCATAAAACAACCCCAAAAAGTGGAAGTTTTAATATATAGCATTATATTCCATAAAGAATAACGTATATTTTGCATTATAAGGTGCATTATATAAGTTAAACAAGCTCTGGATGTTAATTTACACACATTTCTCTCCTGAAAACTGTTTATTTGGGTAAGTAAAGTGCTTCTGTCTATTTACAGTAAGCTAACATTTCCAGATTTCCACTAAGGCTGGGTGCAGCAGCATTAGCATTAGCGGCTAACCACTAGTAAATGCAAGTCAACAGCGATACACACAGCGTGTTCTGGTGAGCCAGGGCAATATTAGCTAGCGGTTCTTACCACGTAGCTTGTTTTAACACGGTAAACACACAGACTACAGTCCAATATATTCACCTCTGAATGGTAAAAGAGAAAAAGCTAGTGTGGTTAGCGGCTAATGCTAATGCTACTTTACTGCGCCTTAATACCTGACTGGTAGAATTCATACATAAGAAGCACCAGATTATAAGGAGCTCTGATGATTTTTGGGAAAGTTAAAGGGAAAGATTTTAAGTGCACCTTATACTGTAAAAATATGGTATTTTAAATATAACTTAAAGTTCTGCTGTATTAAAGAAATATTAAATTTGTTTATTGATAGTTTAAAAAATTCACAATGCACCACCAACAACCATCCAAATAAAGTCTTACAGAAACTCAGAACAAACAGAAAGTCGAATGTATTGTAAAATATATATATTTTATGAGACACATGAGACAAAAAAGCTGCACACACACTCACACACACTATCACACAAACAGTCTATTGTATACTGATAGTATACAAAATAAAAGTCCTTTGTCTGGTTTTATTTGTGCCATTCTCAATATTCTCAGTTAGTCTATGTGGTTATTATTAGTCCTCGACTTTAAAAATAAAGTTTTCTTTCGAAAAAATAAAGTTTCTTGTCTAAAAATACACAAAAATTTGAACTTTCAGGACCCTGTTTTAGAGATCTATTGTCGAGCGTTTCAACTGTGCAAAATTCAACTTGATTTAGGGCGTGTCTGAATGTCTTTGCTATCGTAACGGCAGGAAAAGTACAACTTGTGTGACTCTATATGCACAAAAAATCATGGGTGTTTAATTTTGGGCGTAACCTGAAATAAGCCAATCAGAGTGTCTCTTGCTCATCATTCCCTTTAAGAGTCACGTGAGCTCTGATTTTGGTGGATTGCTATTTTAACGGTGCAGCTACCTGGACGTGTCCAACAAACTCTTCTCAGCAGAGGAAACTGAGCTGCTGGTTGACGCTGTGAAGGAGCTCCAGCAGCTCATTTACGGGAAAAGCAATGCCAAGATAGCAATGAACGTCTGGCTGTTGGCGTCTGTCTAGGTTGTATTCAGTCAGTGGAGCTCCTGTGTTTTCTGTTGCCAAGATAAACAAGATAAAACTCCAGAAATGTACCTGAACACACCTCATTTCATAATCAGAACACCACGCCCATCAGTGTAGATATATTCAGAAGCTCTGCTGCTATTTAAACCAGGCAGGAGGAAGGAGTGAAAATACACTGTTGGCAATGTGTAAGATAGCAATGAGCATTGAGACGCGCCTTGTAAAGGGTGTAAAATAGTGATAATATTTTGAATGATCTTTTATAGATGCCTTTTTAATAGTTATATACTAAAAACAGGCAAACAGACACATACATCATTAGAACAATAAAACATTAGTTGTCACACAGTTTAGTGATGTTGAGGAGACGTCTACATGTCCGTAAAGAAATATGGAGGTCGAACAGGAACGCGAGGGCTGTTCCAGGACAAGATCTGAGGCTTTGGTCAGCATTGAGATGATGCTTTTCATTGAACAATGAAAAGTACGAGTCTGAGGTGATGTTGCTCACAGTGTCAGAGATCAGCTGAAGATGATTTGAAGATGGTTCAGACCGTTGTCTTCATCAGTGAAGGGGTCTGATGAAGATTAGCACCACACGAGGCATCCGTCCACATCATCTCATGTAGCTTCTCATTCCAGGAAGCTGGGATATCACTGTTGGGAAAAGAGTTAATCTGGAATTAAATCCAGCTCAGAGCCCTCACTTCAATAGGTCTGGGTATCACATTAAAATGTTCGAAACCTTTTTCTAAATTGCAACTTAACTGCACTGTGTTTACCGTGTTTATGCACGTTTTTAATGCAAAGTATCAAAAATCTTTTTGATACCTTTTTGGTGTGGAATTTCGACACCCGGCCCTATTTATCAAAATAGAGAGAGTTTAGTATCTCATATCAAGATCAGAAGATGAAGCGAAACTATCCCTCAGGACATGACAGGCCCAATTTTAGTGATCTGTAGGCAAGAGTCGTCAACAGTGCACTGTGCAGCTTGATTTAGGGCGTGTCCGTGTATCTTTGCTATCATAACTATGGGAAAAGTACATCTTGCGCGACTCGAAACGAAAAACGAAAGGCTACTAATGTACCAATTCTCTTAATTAATCATGGGTGTGGTTGATTTTGGATGTAACATGAAATAAATATACCAATTAGCATGTCAATTGCCATTCCCTTTAAGAGCCAGGTGTGTTCTGACTCTGGCGGATTGCTGTTTTAATGGCGCAGCTTTACTACATCCCTGTTGGCGGCGCGATCAGTCGCGATCAGTCTATCTCACTCTGAGAGTGAGTGAGTGAGAGAGAGTGAAAGTGAGAGAGAGTGAGTTAAAAATTGATATAGAGAGTAAGAGAGAGAGTGAGATAGAGAATGAGATAAAGAGTGAGATAAAGAGTGATATAGAGTAAGAGAGAGAGTGAGCGAGAGTGAGATAGATAGTGAGTTAAAGAGTGAGATAGAGAGAAATGCCCAATTTTAGTGATCTATAAGCGAAAGTCGTCAACTGTGCACTGTGCAGCTTGATTTAGGGCGTGTCAGTGTGTCTTTGCTATCATAACGACGGGAAAAGTACACCTTGCACGGCTCGAAATGCAAACAACAGGCTACTGATGTACCAATTATCTTAATTAATCATGGGTGTGGTTGAATTTAGTCGTAATGTGAAATAAACCAATTATCGTGTCTATTGCTCATCATTTCCTTTAAGAGCCAGGGGTGCTCTGACTTTGGTGGATTGCTATTTTAACGGCGCAGCTTTACTACATCCCTGTTGGCGACGCAATCAGTCGCAGCGACCATTTTGGAAACAATACATAGAGCTTTTTTATTTTAATTGTTGCTAAATTGATTTTTATTTGTGCAGCTTGATTTAGGGTATGTCAGTGCGTCTTTGCTATCGTAATGATGGGAAAAGTACACCTCGCACAGCTTTAAACTTGCAAAAAGAATGTACTAATTCTCTTAATGGTTCTTTGTTGCGCATTCGTTACACGTTTGCACTATGCTGTCTATACTGTATTGTTATTCTATATTGCACTATGGTTCCGGAGGAACATAATTTTATTGTACTGTGTACCTGTTGTTGGAGCCAGTTTTAGTTTCCTTAGATTAAATTCTTATTTTGGTTAACTTACTTTGGTTTGCTGGCCTCAGGCCATGGACTTTTATTTTGACACAGTTTTTGGTCACCTGACCAGGTAAAGATGGCTGCCTCTCACTTAGTAGACAGTCTCAGTTAGACAAAGAAAAGGGTTGTAGTGATATAGTTTTTTACCGCTTTAACCACTTTAAGCTTGAATATTTGGAAGCCTTTGAACTTGGAAAAATAATTACTTAAGTTTATTCTTTAAACTTCTTTATGTTGAGTCTTTATATTTGGTTTACTTTGCATTAGTTGGATAACAAACAATTTGGATTGCTTCACTGTGTAGCACCTGTTTGGCTGCCTATATCCTCTCCCTTCTCCCTGCTGCCTGCCTGCCTGCCACTTCCCCTCTCCCTTCTCCCTGCTGCCTGCCTGCCTGCCACTTCCCCTCTCCCTTCTCCCTGCTGCCTGCCTGCCTGCCACTTCCCCTCTCCCTTCTCCCTGCTGCCTGCCTGCCTGCCTGCATGCCATTGCCCCTCTCCCTCTGCCTGCCTGCTACTTACCTGCTTGTGGCCTACTTACCTCCATCTTCAACATCTTCATTCATCTGGACCAAGGTATGAACAACAGCTGTACACAGTGTTTAAAGATAAGCGCGTGACAACCACTATACTACATCTACCCTTTTTAAAGATTTGATTGACTCGAAACTGGAACTCACACCTGTATTTAGATGTAATGACAATAAAAGCCTCTGTGACATCATCACCTTATACTATTTTTGTACTATTTATCAATTCCTTACTCAACAAGTATATGCCAGTGTATTTTTCCATTGTATGGAAACTTTAGGCAACACTTTGTCACAATTTACAGTACGGAAATTGGTTGGATAGGCAAACAACCATTATATAAATATAATGGAATACCCAATGGAAGGTAGCCCTGCTGGGCAAGACTACACACTGATAATAAGTTACGATTGGTGGGCACGCCCATTATGCAAATAAATTATGCTGGACATTTGGATTAGCACAAAAATATTGAATTCTGTCAATCAGTGGTGAGCAGTAAGGCCCTTTTAACCCTTCAGAGAAGGGGTGACAATAAGTGCATGTTAATAATTACATCATTTTTAATCAGGAAATATATATTATAGTTATTGCAAACTATAAGCATTTATTTTATAAATTAACAGAAATTAGCAGAAGGGGCACCCACTATATTAACTGCACGCCACTGCTGTCAAATAACTCCAACACTGAACACCATTTAAATGCGAATAAGTTAAATTTTCACTTTGAGAGTCAACTGGGTCAGCTCTCCATTTTTTTGCTGTGTAGAATGATGTCATTAAGTTGAGTTTTCTTTTTTACAGGTGTTGTGCTGAATTCTGCCTCCCTGCCAGAGTGTGTCTCTATCCGAGTGCAGGTTAGTCCCACAGCAGAATGAGTGCAACAGCGTAACGCACCTGACAACCAAGGGGAGTCAGATTTCAGCACAACACAAAAGAATTTCCTCTTTTTTTCTTCTATCTAAACTGTCCTAGAAAGTGTTTCCTACAGCAAACAAGAGCGAGATAGAGAGAGAGATATAAAGAGTGAGATATAGAGAGTGACATATAGAGAGTGAGATAGAGAGTGAGATAGAGAGTGAGATAGAGAGTGAGATATAGTGAGTGAGAGAGGGTGAGATAGAGAGTGAGAGACAGAGTGAGAGAGGGGGTGGGATAGAGAGTGAGATAGAGAGTGAGATAAAGAGTGAGATAGAGAGTGAGATATAGAGGGAGAGACAGAGTGAGAGAGAGGGTGGGATAGAGAGTGAGATAGAGAGTGAGATATAGAGGGAGAGACAGAGTGAGAGAGAGGGTGGGATAGAGAGTGAGATAAAGAGTGAGATAGAGAGTGAGATAGAGAGTGAGAGAGAGAGTGAGAGAGAGGGTGGGATAGAGAGTGAGATAGAGAGTGAGATAAAGAGTGATACAGAGAGTGAGATAGAGAGTGAGAGAGAGTGAGAGAGAGAGAGAGGGTGGGATAGAGAGTGAAATAAAGAGTGAGATAGAGAGTGAGAGAGAGTGAGAGAGAGGGTGGGATAGAGAGTGAGATAGAGAGTGAGATAAAGAGTGATACAGAGAGTGAGATAGAGAGTGAGAGAGAGTGAGAGAGAGAGAGAGGGTGGGATAGAGAGTGAAATAAAGAGTGAGATAGAGAGTGAGAGAGAGTGAGAGAGAGGGTGGGATAGAGAGTGAGATAGAGAGTGAGATAAAGAGTGAGATAGAGAGTGAGATAGAGAGTGAGAGAAAGTGAGAGAGAGGGTGGGATAGAGAGTAAGAGACAGAGTGAGAGGGAGAGTGAGATAGCGAGTGAGATAGAGAGTGAGATAGAGAGTGAGATAGAGAGTGAGATAGAGAGTGCTGTACCTCGGTTCTCTTTGCTGGGGTAAATTCTGGGGAAGGGTTTGAACTCTTCAGGAGGAGGGAAGTCCTCGATCGGGTGGAACTGAAACTTAGACTCAAAGTCATCTGGAAAAAAAAGAATAAAATACAGTAAATAATACAATTCAATTCAATTCAATTCAACTTTATTGTTAATGTTATACTGAATCAACACCTAGAACCACATCAACCAAATGATTCATATATTCATCAATATACTTAATAATAATACAATAAGTAATGTGTCTAAGTTAATGCTACATGTGGCCCTTGGATTTGCTAGGTTAATGCAACAGTATATGGTTACTATGGTATCCCAGGTGGTTGCGATGGTGTTGGTTGGTGGTTGCAAGGCGAGTGCTACAGTGTTGTAAAGATATTGCTATTTTTTTGGCAGATATTATGATGTTTAGTAGTTTAGTAGAGAGTGTTGCTAAGTAATTGCATGTACAGGTACAGGGGTTGGACAAAAAACTGAAACACCTGGTTTTAGAGCTCAATAATGTATTGTGGTGACGGACAGTTCTGGTGGAAACAGGAGAGTTGAGGTGCACATTGAATTCTGCGTGATTTGATCAGCCGTGGTTTTATGTTTTTTGGATACAATCCGGGTTAGCACCCGAACATCCCTTTCAGACAGCTTCCTCTTACAGCGTCCACAGTTAATCCTGTTGGATGTGGTTGGTCCTTCTTGGTGGTATGCTGACATTACCCTGGATACCGTGGCTCTTGATGCATCACAAATACTTGCTGTCTTGGTCACAGATGCTCCAGCGAGACGTGCACCAACAATGTGTCCTCTTTTGAACTCTGGTATGTCTCCCATAATGTTATAGTGTGCATTGTAATATTTAGAGCAGAACTGTGCTCTTACCCTGCTAATTGAACCTTCACACTCTGCTCTTACTGGTGCAATGTGCAATTAATGAAGATTGATCACCAGGCTGCTCCAATTTAGCCATGAAACCTAAAATCCCACACTAAACTGATGACAGGTGTTTCAGTTTCATTGCCAACCCCTGTATTTACAGAGTTATGAATTATGATTTAGAATAAGGTCATTTTTATACCAAGGCTGTAAAGGTGTCCGTTCCTGATGGAGCTGGGCGGAGCTGGAGGAAGAGGTGGAGGAGGAGGCGGGATTCTGCTGGATAATTCAGTTGTAGGAGAGCGAGCGGGCGGGGCAGGGGGAGGAGCCAAACGTCCAGCACCTGCTACAGTTAATCATGGTTAGAAAACACCTTGTTTGAGCTCAGGTAAAAACACCATGACCTGTTTCAATCAGCGCTGCAATAAAAAAGCTAATTCTAAAATGTTAAAAGCAACAATCCCAAAACTAAAAATGAAACCATTTACACAAAGGATGTTGCAGAGATGTTACCAAAACGTCACACCGCATCACAACATTAATAGAACGTTTCTTACATATTCTTTCCGGCTGGACGAATACTAACTTCATGGAAAAATTAACATTCCCAAAACTTTTAATTTAAAAACATTTTAAAAACTTAAAACCCATAAAACCCATTCATAAAAAAATACATCCAGACAACTTTCTGTAAATAACGTTTAGCAATGCTTTAAAAAGGTTTCCAGAAGTTTAGCCTGTGATGTAATAATGGTTTGTATCACAAAGTTATTACAACTTCCTCACATAACGTTTGCAGCTAGACAAATCCTAACATTATGCAAACATTCAAAAAGAAAAATTCCCAAAACTTAAAATAAAACAACGACACAAATGATGATGCAGAACGTTACCAGAATGTTAAAAAAAAAGCTAAATAAAAATGTTTTTTAAGATTTGCACCACAACGTTATCAAAACATTTCTCACATAACATTTTCAGCCAGACGATTATTACCATTGTGGAAACCTTCAAATTAAAACATTAAAAGGGTGACTTTGCATAGATGTTAGCAGAACATTCATAAAAAAAGAACGTAGCATGGCATTAATAATGTTCCAGGAACGTTCTAAAAATGTGTGATGTAATAATGTTTTACATCACAACGTTTTTACAACCTTTCTAACAAAGCGCTCCCAGCTCAACAAATACTAACATTCAAGACACAATAGAAACGATGACATATGTGAAGCTGCAGCAGCGTTACCAGAGCATTAAGAGACATCAAATAAAAACGTTTTAAGAACATCTAGAACATTTGACAGATGTTAACTGAACAGAACGTTAACTGTAACATTTAACAATTATCTTGGTACCTGCAGTCCTGGGTATGGCGGGGGGTCTCCGGCTGGGTGCAGTACAGGGGTAGGAGGGGGGCAGAGGGGGCACTGCGGGTCTGTAGGTGGGCGGGGGCACGGCGGGTACTTTAGGGGGCAGAGGGGGCGGAGTCGGGGGGAGGGAGGAGGGAAGACTGGGGGAGAATGAAGCAGGTAGGGGGGGTGGAGGAGGTGGAGGAGGAGATCCTAACTGACCCTGAGCGTCCCTGAAGCTCCCGAACCTCACGTCCAACACACCTGGAGAAAGGGGCGGGGCGTAGAAGAACCCGGGCGACCTATCAGGAGGGAGCGCGGACGGAGGGACGGAGGGTGGAGGAGGAGGGGGCGGAGTCGTGGGCATGGGGATGTAGTGTGATTGGACAGGGAGCCAGGTGGGTTTGGTGATCTGGGGCGGGGGAGGGGGGGGCGGGCAGGTAGGGAGGGGCGGGGGTCTGCAGGTGGAGCGTTCGGGGTAGAGTGAGAGTGGGGGCGGAGGAGGGGGCGGGGGCATGGTGGAGGGGGCGGGGCTTGGAGGTTTAAGGCTGGGCGGAGCTGGCTGGCTGGGGGAGGGCGGGGCCGTGTAGGAGGAGGCGGGGCGTGGTTTAGTTAAAGAGGCGGTTCTTTCTAGCGCTCTGTGGGACGGGGACAGGTCGGGGGTGCTGCGCCGTAAACTGTCCCCCTGAGACGGGACGTTCCACAGGGGCTGCTTCAGACTTGCAGAAGAACCAGATCGAGACACTGAGGAGAACAATCAAACAAACAAACAAACAAACAAACAATCATCAATTGCTCATCACTACATACTTTTTATTTTTCATTTATTCTATTTCTAGCTCCATATAATTTTTATTTCTTTACATCATGTTCCAGATTATTATGCACTTGACATTTTTGTTTGTTTGTGATTATATTTTAGCGTTGATGTAATTCCATCTGACCCTAGTGATACTGGAAAATGCTTTTATTTATATTTTGAAAAAAAAAAAATTAAATCTTTTTCCAAATTATTATGCGAAGTCCAGTTTTTGAAAACATTTAAAGAGTCATAATTAATATTATTTCAATCAGAAAATTGGGAGAAAATCAACACAAATAACAGTATCTCACCAAAGTGTCCACACCCCTCACATTACTTTAAATAATTATATTTAAATATGTTATGATTTTTTTTTCATGTGACATTTTGATACAGTGTAAAGTAGTCGGTGTACAGCTACAGTATAACAGTGTAAATTTATAAAATAACTTAGTGATGAGTCACATGACACCAGGTGTAAATGGGGAGCAGGTGTGTTAAATTTGCTGTTTTGGGTGAAATTTTCTCAAACTGGTCACTGGTTATATAACATGCCACCTCATAGCAAAGAACTCTCTGAGGATGTGAGAAAGAAGAGAAGCTCTTCATAAATATGGCCAAGGCTATAAGAAGACTGCTAACACCCTGAAACTGAGATACATACCTAGATGGTAATGTTAATCTTTAATCAATACTGCAGTGTGTGTCAGTGTGTATTAGCATGTATTAGTGTGTATCAGTGTGTATTAGCATGTATTAGCGTGCATCAGTGTGTATTGTGTGTGTATTAGTACATATCGGTGTGTATCGGTGTGTATCAGTGTGTATCGATGTGTATTAGTGTGTATTGGTATAGCTGGCAGTACCTGGACTGTGGTGTTGGATCTTGTCTCTTTGTCCCACCGGTCTGAGGACAGGAAATCCTGCAGCGAACAGCCCACTCAGAGTGGGTCCCTGTGCCGGGAGTCCCCCAGAACTCCCCCCATTATTCCCACCACCGTCCACACCACTCGCTTTACTGGGAGCTGTGGTGCGAAGAGAGAACGTACACACACAAACCAGTGAATAACAAAGTTTGAGTGACTAAACGACTTTACTACTTCCTGTTATTATCACCTGTGTGGGCGGAGTCTCCCTATACTCAACACTGATTCGCCTTTTTTCTAGGTGTTGTGCTGAATAAGTTAACAGATTCATCTCAGATTCGTTTTATCTCTAAACTGAAATGAAAGATAGAATTGCCTTCATTTTCGTGTTTGTTAATTTATTTATAAGTTACTTCTGTTTACAGTCTCCAGCTAGCCGCAAAATAACGACAGAAAACACTAAGAAAAACTAACAAAAACTAGTAAAACCCACTCTAAAAACGAATTAAAACGAACTGAATTGGGGCAGAAAAAGTAAAAACAAAATTTGGGGGTCGCAGGAGTAAACATGATTGAACTTCACGCATGGCCTCCATCATCCACATGGTTGGGCACGTGCTCGTAAACGTGAGCAGGTGTGGAAAGCTGTGCACCTCAGTCCAGCACAGTTTAGCAGTGCAGATATTTCCAGTTACAGCTGAATTCAGGCTTTTAATCCCAGAAAAACAGAAAACGCTCTTATTTACCTTTAAAAAAGCAGTTTAAATGCCTGATTAAAGGGCCGATTATTGTTGTTTTGCTGTTTTTCTCGGGATATTTTCCAGAGGACTTCAGTAACTAAGCCCAAATACTGTGTTTCGTTACTTAAGCATAAATGTAGGTTATCCAGATAAATCTCTTCATCCAGATAGAGTGAATCTGATTGTGATTGGTTGTAGAAAAGTATAAACATATACCGTCCCGACTCCCTATTGGTTTATACTGTGATCCATCACACCTGCATACGTCCCGTATTTCATCCTGCGGGGTTAACAGGAAGTGATGTAATGTGACTCACAGTGGAAGACAGGTGCGCTGCGGTCGTTCACCTGAGAGACCTTCTTCAGACGCATTCCTCTGTGTATATCCGCCAGCAGAGCACTGCGCCCGCCCCCTTCTGAGGGCGGGGCTTTAACAGGGTCTGGGAGTGACTGAGAAAAAGAGATATATATATATATATATATATGTAAATGAATAGTGAAGTGATCTATCAGATTATGAAGGAACACATAAGGAATCATGTAGTAACTTAAAAAGAGTGTTAAACAAACTAAAATACTCTGTGAAGAAGCTTTTAGATACTCTTATCTGGGGAGCTGTTTGTTAACTTGTAGTTTCTGAGGCTGAAAACTCTGATAAACTTATCCTGTACAACAGAGGAAACTCTTGCTCTTCCTTTCTTTCTTGGGGTCGCCCTGATGAGGGCCAGTTCCATCACTATGTTAATGTTGTTTTTCATAGTCTTTGCGGCACCTGCACTTGAGCACTGAGATTCTTCCTTTTGGATGAATTAGTTGAGCATTTCTTGCTTCTCATAATCTGGATTCGAACATTACTCAAATATTCACTATTCACTGTATACCTGTAACTCTACCTCTTCACTACTTTACTTTAACTGATGCTCTCAAACTTTACATTAAGAGACAAGAAATTCAAGTAATTAACTCTTGATGAGTTCAGCACAGCTGTTAACTGAAAGCCTGAATCCCAGGTGACTCTACCTCATACAACTGACTGAGAAAAATTAAATATAAAACATATTCTGGTTTGTTTAACACTTAATAATTTTATATGTTTTTCCTCATAGTTTGGATGATTTTAGTATTAATTTACAGTATAGAACATTTTAAAATAATAAAAACTGTGATACCGAGTGATCAGAGGGGGCGCTGTACTGAGAGGTTTCAAAGCATTTAGCATGAATTAAACATGAGAGACTGTGGAGACTCAGCTCTGAAAATGTGACACCACTGAGCGCCGTCTGCCCCAGTGTGTGTGTGTGTGTGTGTGTGTGCGTAATTTTATCTGTAATTAATAATGTAAGTGTGTGCAGGTGGCTGGCAGGAGGGTGGTGGTGATGAGCTGGTGTGTGTATCTGTTAAAGTGTTCATGTTGTGTGTGTATTGTGCTGATCTGTGGATTATCTGTTGGTTTGAGTGTGTATTAATGTGTGTGTGTGTGTGTTACCTGTAGCTGAGCTGGTGGTGGAGGTGGTGGAGGTGCTGGGGGTGGGGGAGGGGGAGGGACAGGCATGGCTGACCTTAAAAAACCTGTAAAATACAGAAATATGATCAAATATAGAGCTTTTTATTGCCAACACGTAAAAATGCTGAGTTTATTTGATTTTACCAAATTAAAAACCTCTGGAATATAATCAAGAGGAAGATGGATGATCACAAACCATCAAACCACCAAACTGAACTGCTTGATTTTTTGCACCGGGAGTAGAGCAGCATAAAGTTATCCAAAAGCAGTGTGTAAGACTGGTGGAGGAGAACATGATGCCAAGATGCATGAAGAAAACTGTGATTAAAAACCAACCAGGGTTATTCCACCAAATATTGATGATTTCTGAACTCTCTTTCTGAGCATTTTTTTGTTATTTCAGCCATTTCTCATTTTCTGTAAATAAATGCTCTAAATGATAATACTTTATTTGAAATTTGGGAGAAATGTTGTCTGTAGTTTATAGAATAAAACAACAATGTTCATTTTACTCAAACATAAACCTATAAATAGCAAAATCAGAGAAACTGATTCAGAAACTGAAGTGCTCTCTTCATTTTTTTCCAGAGCTGCATTGCAATTTTTAACATTTTTAAGAAAACTGTATAAAATTGTATAAAACACATACTTTTTATCCAATCAGAACAAGGAGTGAACACAAAGCTCCTATGTAGTGTCCGGGGTTTACTCACGACACTATATGAACCACAAGGGCCGCTAACTGTGCTAAACATTACCTCTTTCGCCGTTCAGAGGTGAGTATATCAGACTAAAGCCTGCTGTAACCTTGGCTAGCACTGCTGGAGCAGCATTAGCATTAGTCTATAACCATGCTAAGCGCTAGCTCTTATGCTGTTCAGAAGTGAGTATTATCAGCCTGTAGCCTGCTGCTAACCCCAGGCTAGCACTGGTGGAACACCATTAGCACTAGCCTCTAACCGCGCTAAGCACTAGCTCGTTCACCACCCAGCGGCGAGACCTGCTGAATTAAAAGGAAAACATGGTGACTCCTCTATTCCTTACTAGTGTGGCAAATATGATAATTATCAATCTTTGTTATAGGTACACATAAGTGGGAAATACACTATAACATTATAACAACACATGGATTTTAACATAGCCAATGAACTTTATGTCTTATGAATGCAAACATGGTTTACAGAATAGCACTATAATACATTAAATTACATTAAATTATGTGTTGTTATTATTATATTATGTGATATTATATTAAAAATTGACATGCCAAAAGTCATGGGGTAGCAGTATCAAAACTGATTGATTCTTTTCAATAAAAATATCCATATTTGATGTCATATTTCGATAATAATATATTACCAATTAAAAATATATACGATATATTGTCATTATATTTCAGAGGGTTTTTTTAATTTGGTAAACATAACGCCTCTGATTGGTTTACAGCAGTGCAACACCAGGAGGCAGCGAGACAAACAACAGTTAGAAACGTTTTAAAATAAAGACATTTTTACACTAATAACAGTCTTTACAATGTCATATGTTACTTTGCAACATGTGTAATAATGCTCTGCTAAGTGCAGTTCATTCACTGACCTAGTCTTAGAGTCTCTCAGAGTAAAACACCAAATCCACCGGAGATCCTATTTAAACCTATAGTTACTCACACACAGAGGTGGGTAGTCCAGGTCCAGAAAGTAAAACCATTTGTTTCTTAGCACTGAATTACTGGGTAAAACATGTACCCCTATAATATATGAAACAATGTTTTATTATTATATTATGTGATATTGCATGAAAAGCTGACATGCCAAAAGTCATGGGATATCAGTCTCTAATTGATTGATTTGTTTCAACAAAATTATCCATGGTTGACACCATGTTTCGATAATAATATATCGTCATAATGATATTTTCTCCACACTGTTACACACTGTTTCCATACAGCAGCACAAAAGTTCACCGCATGCTAAAGTCTATTGTTTCTTCACGCCGCAGTTCTACTGGAGATTCCGGGTTTTGCTTGGCAGGAAATTCGCCCATCAAACGCGGCCAACAGGAATCCTGCTTCCTCTCCAGGGTAAAACCAGCAGCTTCTGCCACAATAACCGGTATAAAGGTCTTGGGGAGATCCGTGCAGAAGCTCCCTTAAGGCCGTAACCTCAGCCCTCAGCCCTC
This sequence comes from Astyanax mexicanus, assembly GCF_023375975.1. Lineage (NCBI taxonomy): Eukaryota > Metazoa > Chordata > Actinopteri > Characiformes > Acestrorhamphidae > Astyanax > Astyanax mexicanus. The sequence goes on along the minus strand of NC_064410.1, from coordinate 62,927,435 downwards.
AGCCCTGAGCCGGGATCAGTCCTTCAACTGAGCTTCTTCTGAGAGCCGGAGAGATCAGGATCCAACAATGGAGGCTGTTGTTGGGGAAGTGTAGCTGCCTGACCTCAGGTCAGCCCACGGTTCTCAGAGCTAGCAGTGATACAGGCTGCTGGTAAACACATAGCTGAGCTGAGGAACCGCACTGTCCTTTAACAGCTGCTTAACGAGGGGAATGTTCGGGGTTTAAGTTAATTTAAGTATAAATTAGACAGGAATGTGTGATTGGGAAAACAAGTACTGCATGTTTTTGAGAGCATGAAGCTGAAATTCATACCGGTTTGTTCATAGAATATAGTGAAAGTGGCAAAACAAGTGGTAGCAAAAGAGAAGAGACCCCTTCAGTTTCTCTGATTTTGCTATTTATAGGTTTATGTTTGAGTAAAATGAACATTGTTGTTTTATTCTATAAACTACAGACAACATTTCTCCCAAATTCCAAATAAAAATATTCTCATTTAGAGCATTTATTATAGAAAATTAGGAGAAATGGCTTACGTTTTAAGAGTTCAGAAATCAATATTTAGCGGAATAACCCTGGTTTTTAATCACAGTTTCATGCATCTCTTTGTGTTCTCCTCCACCAGTCTTACACACTGCTTTTGGATAACTTTATGCTGCTTTACTCCTGGTGCAAAAATTCAAGCAGTTCAGTTTGGTGGTTTGATGGCTTGTGATCACCCATCTTCCTCTTGATTATATTTTTTCCAGAGGTTTTCAATTTGGTAAAATAAAAAAACTCTTAATTTTTAAGTGGTCTCTTATTTTTTCCCTTTCCCATTTTTTTTTCATACATGCAAACATATCGCCTCTGATTGGTTAAAAGCACTGTGACACCAAGAGGCAGTGAGACAGAAAAGAGTTTTTTAAAATTAAAAAGACATTTTTACACTAATAACAGTGTTTCCAATGTTATATGTTACTTTACAACATGTGTAATAATGCCCTGCTAAGTGCAGTTCAGCCACTGACCTAGTCTTAGAGTCTCTGTAAAACACAGAATCCACCGGAGATCCTATTTAAACTATTTAAATCCTATTTACACACAGAGGTGGGTAAAGTCCAGGTCCAGTAAGTAAAAATCCAACCTGGAACTGTTCTAAACATCTAAACACCTACCTATCGCAGTTGTACTTGGCTGGTGGTGTTTTTCCTCCATAGACTAATTCTAACCATTTGTTTCTTAGCTCTGAATTACTGGGTAAAGTATATAAACACTGATGTGTTATTCACACAAATAATACAGGAATGAACTGCTATGCTGTTTCTAGCGCTGTTATTTAGCTACTATCTGACGAGGCAGCGTTGCTGCCCGGCTTCAGCTCTGCCTGTGGGCGGTCTCGAGGCGAGGTGGGCGGGGCCATGAATACTAATTCACGGGTTGATGTAGACACGGTGCTTTTCCTGATCGACTCATTTTTGTGAATATTTTCTTTTACTAGCTAGACTCCTGTATAACCCGTGTTTTAGAGCAGAGAGTTAGATTACAGATCAGAGGATATCCTGTGTTTTATATTGTATTGAGGTAAAACTCTGGAACTGGAGGGAATATCTGAAGCTGAAACTGAAGCTCATTGTGTCAAATCTAAAGAAGCAGCAGCAGATCCGCCTCCTAACAACCTGAACCTGACGACATCAACATCATCATCATCACCTCCCTCGAGTCTCATTAAAACACACACCATGCTGCTCACACACAGCGTTCTGCTGGAGGACCCATGCGGAAAATCATACATGATATAAAACCGTGTGTAATACTGTATATTAAATATTCAGCTCTGGAAAAAAGATGCAGAGAAGAGATGCATATTCATAAAGTTTTAAGAGTTCAGAAATCAATATTTGGTGGAATAATCCTGGTTTTTAATCACAGTTTTTTTCATGCATCTTGGCATCATGTTCTCCTCCACCAGTCTTACACACTGCTTTTGGCAAAGGCGTAGGAGCGGGTTTGATATTGAGGGGGGAAACATTTGCTACAATGAATCAAAGCCCACTCTATAGTGACAGTTAATCACAAAGAAAATTGTTTTTTTGTTAAATCCATCTAAAGGTGACTTTATAACCTAAATGTTACAACTCCACATCACAATTACTGCTGTTAAAAAATTATTATGCACGCAATGTCTGAATTATATATATATATATATATATATATATATATATATATATATATATATATATATATATATAATGTGTTGATTGATTTCAGCACCATAGTAATGCCTAAATATGCACCCCCGCCAGGAAAAGCACCCCCTCTCTTCTTAACAAAATTGATAAAAAGTTTAATTCAAAGAATGCTCTCGAGAGGGGGTGCTTTTCATGGCGGGGGTGCAGGTTTCGTTGCGCTTACAAAATAAAAGTTTATTTGTGTTCATTTTTGGGGGACAAATCCACCTATTTCTGATGTTCCACCGGTTCCTATGCCAATGGCTTTTGGATAACTTTATGCTGCTTTACTCCTGGTGCAAAAATTCAAGCAGTTCAGTTTGGTGGTTTGATGGTTTGTGATCATCCATCTTCCTCTTGATTATATTCCAGAGGTTTTCAATTTGGTAAAATAAAAGAAAATCATCATTTTTAAGTGCTCTCTTATTTTTTTCCAGAGCTGTATATAAGGGAAAGAAGGTGTATTTGTGTTGGAACCAGTCAGCAGTCTAAAATGTTGTCTAACCAAAGGTCATTTAAACAGAACACACATACCGCGTAGGATGGTGCAATTTCATGGATTTCTGTGTTCTAAGTAGGAAAAGTTCAAACTCTCAGCAAAAGTTGGATTTTTTTTTATCCCATTTTCTCCCCAATTTACCAGGCCAATTACCCAACTCATTCATTAGAACCCTATCACTAGTGATGCTCCAACACCAGGAGAGTAAAGACTAGCACATGCCTCCTCCGATACATGTGAAGTCAGACTCCACCCCTTTTTGAACTGCTGCTGATGCAGCTATGCATTGCATTAATTTACAATGGGGCATATATGCAGCTGAAACATTAGGGAACAGCCTAGTGCAAAATCCTAAATTATATTATCAACATTAACATTTTAATGTTTAGCTTTTAGAAAAATGTTTTTTTTGGGAGGGGGGGGGGGTGGTAGTGCACTATAGGACTCTGTGGGCGTGGCCTAAGCTTTTGTTCTTAATGGCTTTATTTTTTCTCCTTACATTACTTTTACTTTTATACTTTAAGTAGTTTTGAAACCAGTATTTTTTTAAACAATTTTACTTAAAGAGTAAAAAGCTTGAGTTGATGCTTCAACTTCTACAAGTATTTTAAACCTGCAGAGTAATAAACGAAGATACTTTTCACACCATTTCTACTATTTTTTTACTATATTTCACAGCCAATTGTCAGTGATATTATAACACAGTGGAAGGGACTGGAGGTGCCTATAGATCTCTACAGACTATTTTACAGACAAAATATATCACACTTTTACTAAGTGATAAACCTCCTGCATCCGGACTGCAATTGTAAAAACTGGAGGAATAGTGAGTGTTTAGGCTTTTTTCTCGGTCACATGACCTCATCACGTTCAGTAGCTCCTCCATTTCCACTCGCTGTTGTGTTTTTAATGTGTATCTCCGTGGCAACGCAGTATCCAAAGTGTAATTACGGTGTGTGGCAGTGGACAAATAGCTATTTAGACGAAACTCAGAGATGTGCGTCCGGACGGGTCTAAAATTACCGGAGGAGCACAGAGTTCAGAGAAAAACAGTAGATAATTCAGCCTGTCATTTTCTCAGAGGACGTCTGAGAAAAACACGTACATGGTTGTTCTGGACGGGAATAAAATCACAGAGGATAGAAACCCCCATAAAAGAGAAAAGTACCACAGAACACCCTGAGAAACTAATCCTGTCTGAATATCGTTTATCGCAATTATTTCTGGAACAATATATATCATAATATATCGTGCCAAGACTAATCCTTCTAGTTCATTTCTATTATAGTCTCTTTATAAATAAAGACAGTCTGATTATAACAGTGTATATATTTATATATATACAGTCTGATCTACTGAAGTAGGTTCAAAACTAAAGTTACCCTTGTCCCAGCAGTAGACAGTGTCCTAAAAAAACAGTAGATAATTCAGCTTGTAATTTTTTCAGAGGACGTCTGAGAAAAACACATTTACATGGTTGTTCTGGACGTGAATAAAATCACAGAGGAGAGAAACCCAGATAAAAGAGAAAATTACCCCAGAACCTCCTGAGAAACTAATCCTGTCCGGATAGGGCTTATAAAATGACAATAATATTGTTTATCGCAATTATTTCTGGAACAATATATCATGCCTAATCTAATAGTTTATTTCTAATATAGTCTCTTTATAAATAAAGACAGTGTGATTATAACAGTGTATTTATACAGTCTGATCTACTGAAGTAGGTTCAAAACTAAATTTACCCTTACCTCAGTAAGTGTCCCAGCAGTAGACAGTGTCCCCGCAGTAGACAGTGTCCCAGCAGTAGACAGTGTCCCCGCAGTAGACAGTGTCCCAGCAGTAGACAGTGTCCCCGCAGCGGATAGTGTTACAGGGTTAAAATTAGCTTCTCCTCAGTGCGGCTAAACTCTCTCACTTTACCCTTCCTGTAATAATAATCCCATTTCTCGAGCTCATTTCAGCTCAGCAGAACCAGAACCCGCCTCAAACCCACCCAGAACACACCGAACCGAGCTCACGAGCCCGCACGAGCCGCGGGGACAGCCTGCGCCCCTTTATGCGCGCGCGCTCTGCTCGCTCTGGACTCCACCGCGCGCTCCGAGCGCACCAGCGTCACGCCGCATGCAAATGAGTCCTCAAAATTGGGCGGAGCTCTGGAGTAACCCGGTGCTGCCTTCAACAAGTGCAGAGTAACAGAGTGAGAGTATTACTCTTTACTAACATAATTAATAGATAATTAATAATTACTGTAATTAATACTAAAGATAAACACGGAGTACAATGTCCACATGTTTGTGGACACCCCTTCTAATGAATACTGCATTAAATAGATAGAAGGATGGATGGATGGATGGATGGATGGATGCATAGATAGATCGTAGCAGTGTAAGTACTACAGTGGATATTGTAAATATAATTTAGTTTAGAGATGTGTTGCTAGGCAGTTCCTATGGTATTCCAGGTGGTTGCTAAGGTGTTGTTAGGTGTCTGTTAGGGCAACCCAAGTTGTTGCTAAGGTGTTTGTAAGTGGGAGTTTCTCTGATTTTACCAAATTGAAAACCTCTGGAATATAATCAAGAGGAAGATGGATGATCACAAACCATCAAACCACCAAACTGAACTGCTTGTATTTTTACACCAGGAGTAAAGCAGCATAAAGTTATCCAAAAGCAGTGTGTAAGACTGGTGGAGGAGAACATGATGCCAAGATGTATGAAAACTGTGATTAAAAACCAGGGTTATTCCACCAAATATAGATTTTTTTTGTACTCTTAAAACTTTATGAATATGAACTTGTTTTCTTGGCATTATTTGAGGTCTGAAAGCTCTGCATCTTTTTTTCTTATATCAGCCATTTCTCATTTTCTGCAAATAAGTGCTCTAAATGACAATATTTTACTGCAGTGGATGTTGTAAATATAGTTTAGTAGAGCTGTGTTGCTAGGCAGTTACTATGGTATTCCAAGTGGTTGCTAAGGTGTTGTTAGGTGTCTGCTAGGGTAAGCCAAGTTGTTGCTAAGGTGTTGGTAAGTGTGGGGAAAAATCCAACATTGCATGTCCAGCAATTTTACACATCACAGGTTTTGCATAGTATATATAGAACATATAAGTGTGTTTTAGCTGATAAGTAGATAACCCCCACTGGTGTTGTGTAAATCCAGAGATAGCTTCCCAGCAGGGAGTCTATTTAAGGTGTCCTGATAGATAGAGAGAGAGAGAGAGAGAGAGAGAGAGAGAGAGAGAGAGAGAGAGACACACACACAAAAAAACAGAGATGTAGTTTCATTTCTACACCTAAATACTTAATTTGAGTGAGTTCCACAGATTGCAAATTACAAAATAATATATACCTGGAGAAACATGAGTATGTACCAGTATGCAACTGCATTCAGTTTTGGTCACATGAGTTGTTTGAGCTTCTTAAAAATATATAAAGCATCTCATTACTTATTACATACAGTTACGTATATATATACATATACAGGCCAGATCTGTGGAGTGCATGACTTATACAGCTCCACTTAAAAATTATGAGTTTCTTTGATTTTACCAAATTGAAAACCTCTGGAATATAATCAAGAGGAAGATGGATGATCACAAGCCATCAAACCACCAAACTGAACTGCTTGAATTTTTGCACCAGGAGTAAAGCAGCATAAAGTTATCCAAAAGCAGTGTGTAAGACTGGTGGAGGAGAACATGATGCCAAGATGCATGAAAAACTGTGATTAAAAACCAGAGTTATTCCACCAAATACTGATTTCTGAACTCTTAAAACTTTATGAATATGAACTTGTTTTTTTTTTTTTGCATTATTTGAGGTCTGAAAGCTCTGCATCTTTTTTGTTATTTCAGTCATTTCTCATTTTCTGTAAATAAATGCTGTAAATGAGAATATTTTTGTTTGTAATTTGGGAGAAATGTTGTCTGTAGTTTATAGAATAAAACAACAATGTTCATTTTACTCAAACATAAACCTATAAAAAGCAAAATCAGAGAAACTCATTCAGAAACTGAAGTGCTCTCTTCATTTTTTCCAGAGCTGTATGTCATTGTCTTGTGGACAGATTCTCCCACCTGAGCTGTAGATCTCTGCAGCTCCTCCAGAGTGATTATGGGCCTCTTGGCTGCATCTCTGACCAGAGACAGAGCGGTAGAGAGAAAGAGAGAAATCGAAAGAGTAAGAGTGAGAAATAAAGAGGTAGAGAGAGAAGTAGAGAGTAAGAGAGAGAAGTAGAGAGTAAGAGAGAGAGTGAGAAAGAGAGAGAGAGAGGGAGAGAGAGAGAGAGAGAGAGAGAGAGAGAGGGAATGCTGAGACTCAGGGTGGGTCAGGTCTAAAGATGACAGCCTGAGGCGACGTGGCGTCCATCAGACACACTGACAGCTTTAAATACTGTATCTCAGATCATCATTACTGCCCCGCCCAGTACACTCACCAGTGCACTCACCTGTACTTTTACCATTGCATTTACCTGTGCACTTACCTGTACACTCTCACCTGTACACTCACCAGTGCACCTACCTGAACACTCACCTGTACTATTACCTGTGCACTCACCTTTACACTCTCACCTGAACACTCACCTGTACACTCTTACCTGTATACTCTCACCTGTACACTTACCAGTGCACTCACCTGTTCACTCTCACCTGTACACTCAGCTATACATTTACCTGTACAATCACTTGTACACTCACCAGTGCACTCACCTGTACTTTTACGTGTGCATTTACCTGTGCACTCACCTGTACACTCTCACCTGTACACTCACTTTTACACTCACCAGTGCACTCACCTATACACTCTCACCTGTACACTCAGTTATACATTTACCTGTACACTCACCAGAACACTAACCTGCACAATCACCTGAACACTCACCAGTGCACTCACCAGTACTCTCACCTAAACACTGACCTGTACATTTACCTGAACACTCACCAGTACATTCACCTGTACATTTACAGGGCCTTGCGAAAGTATTCACCCCCCTTTACATTTTTCACATTTTGTTACCTCACAACCTGGAATTCAAAGGGAATATTTGAGGGTCTGCATCATTTAATTTACAGACCATGCATACAACTTACTACATCTACATTTTTTTTATTGTGAAGCAAACAACAAATAGGACAAAATAACTGAAAACATCAGTGTGCATAACTATTCACCCCCGTAAGTCAGTACTTTGTAGAGCCACCTTTTGCAGCAATTACAGCTGCAAGTCGCTTTGGATAAGTCTCTATGAGCTTGCCACATCTTGCCACTGGAATTTTTGCCCATTCCACGTGGCAAAACTGCTCCAGCTCCTTCAAGTTAGATGGTTTCCGTTGGTGAACAGCAATCTTCAAGTCTGACCACAGATTCTCAATTGGATTAAGGTCTGGGCTTTGGCTGGGCCATTCCAATATGTTTACACGTTTCCTCTTGAACCACTCAAGTGTTGCTTTAGCAGTATGCTTTGGGTCATTGTCCTGTTGGAAGGTAAATCTCCGCCCTAGTCTCAAATCACTTACAGACGTAAACAGGTTTTGCTCAAGAATATCCCTGTATTTAGCACCATCCATCTTCCCCTCGACTCGGACCAGTTTTCCAGTCCCTGCTGCTTAAAAACATCCCCACAGCATGATGCTTCCACCACCATGTTTCACTGTGGGGATGGTGTTCTTGGGGTGATGAGATGTGTTGGGTTTGCGCCAGATATAGCGTTTTCCTTGGTGGCCAAAAAGTTCAATTTTGGTCTCATCTGAACACAGTACCTTCCTCCATACAGTTTGGGAGTCTCCCACATGCATTTTTGCAAACTCGAAACGAGCCTTCCTATTTTTGCCTGTAAGTAAATGTTTTTTTCTGGCCACTCTTCCATAAAGCCCAACTCTATGGAGTGTACGGCTTATTGTGGTCGTATGAACAGATACTCCAGTCTCTGCTTGGGAACTCTGCAGCTCCTTCAGGGTTACCTTTGGTCTCTGTGCTGCCTCTCTGATTAATGCCCTCCTTGACCGGGCTGAGAGTTTTGGTGGGCGGCCCTCTCTTGGCAGGTTTGTTGTGGTACCATGTTCTTTCCATTTGATGATGATGGATTTGATGGTGCTCCGGGGGATCATCAGAGATTTGGATATTTTTTTATAAGCCAACCCTGACTTATACTTCTCTACAACTTTATCCCTGACTTGCTTGGAGAGCTCCTTGGTCTTCATGGTGTTGTTTGGTTAGCTTAATGGTGCTGCAGCCTCTGGGGCCTTTCAGAAAAGGTGTGTATATACTGACAGATCATGTGACACTTAGATTGAAGCATGTGACTTCTGAAGGTAATTGGTTGCAGCAGAACTTTTTAGGGGCTTCATAACAAAGGGGGTGAATACATATGCACATGCCAATTTTCAGTTTTTTATTTTCATATTTTCTTTATATACATATATATATTTTTCTCATTTCACTTCTAAAACGTAGGCTATTTTGTGCAGATGCATCACATTAAATTCAGATAAAAAAAAATACATACAGGTTGTAATGTAGTAAAATAGGGAAATAATCCAAGGGGGTGAATACTTTTGCAAGGCACTGTACCTGTGCACTCTCACCAGTATACTCACCTGTACTCTCACCAGTACACTCATCTAAACACTCACTTGCGCACTCACATGAACTCATCTGTACACTCACCAGTACTCTCACCTCTACGTTTGCCTCTACACTAACTTGTACATTTTCCTGTGCACTCACCTGTGCACTCACCTGCACACTCACCTGCACACTCACCTGCACACTCTCACAGCCAGCACTGTCCTCTAAACACCATCACAGCCAGCGCGCCTCAATACATGACCTTTATTATAATCCACAGCATTGTTAGAGTTTAATTACAGAGTTTAACAGCTGATTACAATAGCAGGTGTGAGGCTCACCTGTCACCTGTCAGGTATGTAAATGCCCTCATTATCAGCCTGTTTCAGTATATTTTGTGTATTAACTACCAATCCTGCATTAATATTTTTACTATAAAATATATAAAATATATACTGTATTACTGTATATTATAATATTAATGTTCAGTACAGAATTGGGACACACATTTATATATTACATTTAATTTATTCACTAAATAGATGTTTTCCATTTAACTAATTTTAGAGTCTTGTTTAACACAAAATATAAATAAAATATAACTGAATTGTCAATAAATGAGCCAAATTTGATCACAATTTGATCATCCTTCATTAATTGTTAGCAGGTACATCGAAGCATCACAGCACTTAAGTGATTCATCGCAATTTTCATTTACCTATAAACATATCCTTCACACAATGTTATTATAGTACTGCCTTCATACAAATATAATACATGTATATATATATATATTTTTTCTATAATATAAAATCCTTCATAAAACAAATATATTCAAAATACATTCTGTAAACATTACTAAAATATAAAGCGTCCAGTAGAGGCACATTTCTGCTGCTTCTCTCTGCTTCTCTGCATTGTAGCAACTATGGCAACTCTGTCTTCATATCTATCTATCTATATATATATCTATATGTGGAAATATATATATATATATATATTTCATCTTCATATATGTCCATTGGAGTATATATGTTCATTGGAGTAGTCCTTCAAAGCACAATAGCACGAGTCCAGCACTGTAGCTCCTTAAGGCAAAACAAATAAAATAAAATAAAATAAAATGAAGTCTGCAGAGTCCACTTCAAGGAAAAAATAGACCAATTTTTCTTTTATCCTGCAAAAATGTGTATTATCAAATGTTTAGAATGTAAGCAATTCCCTACAGAGTGAGTTTCTATCTACTTCAGCTTTGCGAAGGAATTTAAGATAGTAGTAGATAATGTAGGCTTAAGGGAGTGCGAACACACCAGACAGTTCTGTGAGACTTTCCTTTAAATCTTTAAATTTCGCTTTAGCATTATTCTAACGTTTTCACCCTGCAAAAAATAATTTTGTACTCTCTCTCTCTCTCTCTCTCTATATATATATATATATATATATATATATATATATATATATATATATATATATATATATATACTTTTAGAATTTTTATACTAATTTTAAAAATATGCAAAAACTTGCTGGAGGTAAGACAGTGCCTGGTTTCTGGTGTATTTCTATCTTGGCAACAATACAAAATAAAATAACTGTTAATTTCATTGTAAGATTACTGTATTACTGTGTGATATGATATAATAGTTTGGGAGGGGGGGGGGGGTATGAATTTTGGCTATGTATAATCCACTAAGGGTTATTAATTTGTAATGCGCTATCTAATAAAGTATTGTTAGATAAAGATTGGTGTCAGAAGTGGCTTGTTTGGGTTGTGTTTAAACCATGTGATATATTGCAACCAATTTTTCTTATATCCTGCAAAAATGTATATTATTAAAAGCAATCCCATTTAAAGTGGGTTTTGGTGTGAAATGCTGCATTCTGGATAAACCTTTGGGCAACTATGATTTTATTAGCAGAAAAAAGTGAAATAAGTCATAATAATTGTGCAATATTTGGTTGTTTGTTTTTTACATTTCATGCTTATTTTAAAAATATACAAAAACTTGCTGGAGGGAATTAAATTTCTGGTGTATTGCTATCTTGGCAACAATAAACAGAATACAAAATAATAAATCTATTTCAGTTTTGTGAAAAAGCTCTAGATAATGTGCCATCTGGGAGTACAAACACACCAGACAGTTCTGGGAGACTTTGCTTTTAATCTTTAAATTTGGCTTTAACGTTATTCTGACTTTTTCCCTCTAAAAAAATTAATTTGCAATATATATATATTTTACATTCAGGATTTTTATGCTTATTTTATTTTTTTTTGCTAGAGGCAAAACAGTGCTGGATATCTTGGCAACAATACAAAATAAAGTAACAATATTATTTTCATTGTAGGATAACTGTATTACTGTGTGATGTGATATAATATCACTGTGAATAATTTAATTCATTTATAATGTGCTATATAAAAAAGTATTTTTAGATAAAGTTTGATCTCAAAAGTGGCTTGTTGTGGGTGTGGTTTAAACACAACCCAAAGCTAGCAGTGGATTTTCTAAACATTTTCTAAAATATGATTTAAACAATAGCAATATATTACCTTCTATATTGTGATATATTTTGAATCGTAACCTTTGTATCATGATACGTATCGTATCGCCAAGTTTTTGCTAAGTAGTTTTTGGGGAACCTTGTTAGGGCTCAGCCAGTTCCCGCAGCGGCCACCAGAGGCCGCCATAAACCCACCAAGGTGGTAAGAAGGGAACTGGCTGAGAGTTCATTAGAACAGGGATCATTAAGGCCACCTGAAGCCAATCACGCGTCATCAGCCTCAGCTGTGGTACCGTCTTTAAAAAGGCGAGCTTCCAGCAGACTGATGTCGCAGACTTCATGCCCTGTGACCGGTAAACGGTAGCTCCACGGAGCAAAGCTGAAAAGAAAAAATAAAAGAAAGCCTGCAAGGCTGAAAAGAAAAAAAAAAAAAAAAAAATAAAAGAAAGCCTGCAAGGCTGAAAAGAAAAAAATAAAAGAAAGCCTGCAAGGTTGAAAAGAAAAGAAATAAAAGAGAGCTTGCAAAGCTGAGAAAAAAGAAAAAGAAAAGAAAGCTTGCAAAGCTGAAAAGAAAAAATATATAAAAGAAGAAAGCCTGCGAGGCTAAAAAGAAAAAAAAAAAAAAAAAAAAAAAAAAAAAGCTTGCAAAGCTGAAAAGAAAGAATAAATAAATACATAAAAGAAGAAAGCCTGCAAGGCTGAAAAGAAATAAAAGAAAGCTTGCAAGGCTGAAAAGGGAAAAAGAAAAGGAAGAAAAGAAAACAAAATAATAGAACAGAAAATAAAAGAAAGCTTGCCAGGCAAGAAAGAAAAGATAAGGGAAAGCCTGCAAGGCTGAGGAGAAAAGAAAATAATTAAATTTTCTTGAATTTCTGTTTCTATTTCTGTCTTTATTTTATTTCAAACAGAGGCATTATTTAGTTAGCTTTGTTGCGCCGAAAGGGCATTCTCTTGTTTATTTTCCCCTTTTTCTTTGATGCACACATAATTATAGTAAAACCCTTTTCGTTATATCTCCGCACTTGGCTCCTCCCACACCCCTACCATGACAGAAGTCTGCGACCAAAACGTGGAGCCAGCAGAGATAGAACACCTTAGAGCAGCTGTGCAGCATCAGGGGGCCTCCCTGGGTCGCCATGAAGACCTGCTCCGGCACTTAACGGAGCAGGTTTCTCAGCTGGTATTAGCCATACGGTCCGACCAAGGTGACCTGGGGAGAGTCAACCCACCCGCCCCCCCCAAGCAGATAAATAACCCCAGCCTCATGGTAGGCCATGGGGATGCTCATGTGGCTACCCCAGAGCGCTATAATGGTAGTGCAGAGGGCTGCAGAGGATTTCTCCTCCAATGCTCATTAGTATTCGAGCAGCAGCCTTCTCGCTTTCCTACAGAGCGCTCTAGGGTTGCCTACATGGTTTCCCTGCTGTCTGGGAAGGCCCTAGCCTGGGCCACGGCTCTTTGGGAGCAGGGCTCCCCTGAGTGTGCCTCCAGTGGGGAATTTTCGGCGGCCTTGCGCCGTACATTCCATCAGCCCCCTGGAGGAGGGGAATCCTCCTCACGATTGATGGCTCTTAAGCAGGGGTCGCACTCGGTAGCCGATTACGCCATCGAATTCCGTACATTGGCTGCCGAGAGCGGTTGGAATGAGGTAGCATTACATGCCCTCTTCCTACAAGGACTTAATGGGCGGATCAAAGATGAATTGGCCACTAGAGAGCTCCCCCTGAAGCTGGAAGATCTCTATGACACCTGCATACGGTTAGACAACCGTATGCGCCAACGAGACCGAGAGCGTCAGGGAGAAAGCCGCAATAATGCCCCACGGCCATCTTGGCATCTCCGCCCTAGTCCTAACCCCGGCGCAGGGTCAAACCATCCTAAAGAGGAGCCGATGCAACTGGGGGGTACTAATGCCCCAGTAAGCAAGACCTGGGCTCCCAAGCAGCAATATCAGGGAAAAGACTAGGTCCCGCATGCTCAGGGGTGGCATGTAGGGACCCACATAAGCCCCCAGTGGTCTCAGGACTCCAGCTTAAGGCTCGGTTGTCTTGGGGCTTCAATTTGAAGGCAACCTTGTTGGCCTTTGTGGATTCTGGGGCTGCTGGGTGCTTTATAGACCAAGGCCTAATCAATGAGCTAGGAATCCCAGTGGAGGAGTTAGATAGACCCCTGCCCGTCACTGCCATCGACGGACGACCCCTAGGCTCTGGACCCATCACCCACCAGACTGCCCCACTCCAAATGCGTGTAGGCTCCCATCAAGAGGAGCTCATGTTTTATGTAACCAGGGTTCCACATTTACAAGTAGTTTTGGGGTTCCCCTGGTTGCAGAAACACAACCCTCGTTTGGATTGGGCTACGCAGTCTGTGTATGCCTGGGGGCCGCAATGCAGGGGTCACTGTTTAGAGAACCTGGCCCCAGCTCAAACACCTCCTAATCCCACATCTTCTGATAGCCCTGATCTGACTGGGGTGCCGGAGGAATATTGGGACCTTAAGGAGGTGTTCAGTAAGGAGAGGGCTCAGGTTCTTCCCCCCCACCGGGAGTATGACTGTTCCATTGAGCTTCTTCCGGGCACTACTCCACCTAGGGGACGGCTGTTTGCCCTGTCCCCCCCGGAAAGAAGAGCAATGGATGATTATATTCGGGAGGCTTTGGAACTAGGGTTTATCAAACCCTCCACCTCCCCAGGGGGCGCAAGTTTCTTCTTCGTCAAGAAGAAGGACGGTTGCTTGCGTCCCTGTATCGATTATAGGGGTCTCAACAGCATCACCGTTAAGGACCGCTACCCCCTGCCTTTGATGTCATCAGCGTTTGAGGTACTACAGCAGGCCACAATATTTACCAAGTTGGACCTGCGTAGTGCCTATAACCTGATCCGCATCCGGCAGGGGGACGAATGGAAGACGGCATTTATCACACCTAGTGGGCACTATGAGTACAAAGTTATGCCCTTTGGGCTTGTTAACGCCCCAGCCGTCTTCCAGCGGTTCATTAACGAGGTGCTGCGTGAGGCCCTAGATCACTACGCCTACATTTACCTCGACGATATACTGATCTACAGTCGGTCCCTCAGGGAACACGTAGGGCATGTGCGGCGGGTTCTCCAACTACTGTTGGAGAACCGGCTGTACGTTAAGCTGGAGAAGTCAGAGTTCCATGTGTCCAGGGTATCCTTTCTCGGATTTGTTGTCTCCAAGGGAACTCTGCACATGGATCCAGCCAAGATCCAGGCCGTGCGGGACTGGCCGCGTCCCACCTCCCTCCGGTTGGTCCAGCGGTTCTTGGGGTTTGCCAACTTCTTCCGGCGCTTCGTGCGCAACTACAGTTCTGTAGTTGCACCTATCACGGAGCTTACCCGGAAGACCCCAGGACCCTTTCGCTGGACCACCGAAGCCCAGAGGGCATTTGAGGAGGTGAAGACGCGGCTGACATCCCCTCCTATCCTCCAGCTCCCTGACCCCGAGGAACCCTTTATCGTCGAGGTGGACGCATCGGAAGTTGGTGTGGGTGCAATCCTATCCCAACGTCTGGGTCCAGCCAAGAAGCTCCTCCCTTGCGCATACTACTCTCACCGATTAACACCAGCAGAGAGAAACTATGACGTAGGGGATAAAGAACTTTTGGCTGTGAAATTGGCTCTGGAGGAATGGCGGCACTGGCTGGAGGGTGCCACGCACCCTTTTGTGGTCTGGACAGACCACAAAAACCTGGCCTATATACAGCAGGCAAAGCGGCTAAATGCTCGACAAGCTCGATGGACATTATTCTTTAGCCGCTTTAACTTTATACTGTCATATAGGCCAGGCAGCCGGAACGCCAAGCCTGATGCACTGTCACGCATCTGGACCCCTCCAGAGTCAGAACCCAGGATTGCACCCATCCTGCCAGACTCCCGGATTGTGGCACCTCTCCAGTGGACTCTGGAGAGCACCATCCGGGAGGCACAAAGGCGGGAACCAACACCTGAAGGTCTCCCCCCAGGGAGAGTCTACGTTCCATTGGCGGTCCGCAAGGAAGTAATGAGCTGGGGACACTGTTCCCCATTCTCAGGTCATCCTGGGGTGGTTAGGACCATGGACTTCCTTCGGCGGCGGTTTTGGTGGCCAAGCATGGAGAAGGACCTGCGCGCCTTCATCCAGACATGCGAAACCTGTGCCCGCAATAAGGCACCCAGGTCTAGGCCCCAGGGACTTCTCCAGCCGTTACCTATTCCTGCCCGTCCATGGTCCCACATCGCCCTGGACTTTGTCACGGGTCTGCCTCCTTCCCGGGGGAACACAGTTGTCCTGGTCCTAGCTGACCGGTTCTCTAAGGCATGCAAGTTTGTGGCTCTGCCCAAACTCCCCTCTGCCTCAGAAACTGCTCAGCTGTTGTTACAGCATGTGGCCCTAATCCATGGCATGCCTAGCGATTTGGTTTCAGACAGAGGACCCCAGTTCGCTAGCCGCCATTGGAAAGCCTTCTGCCAGCTCATGGGAGCTTCTGTGAGCTTGACCTCTGGCTTCCACCCAGAGTCGAACGGTCAGGTTGAGAGACTCAACCAGGATCTTGGCCAGACTCTGAGGTGCTTGACATCTAATAACCCTTCCTCCTGGGCTGACCATCTGCCCTGGGTGGAATACGCCCACAACACCTTGTGGCATTCATCCTTAGGGATGTCCCCATTTGAATGCCAGTTTGGGTTCGCTCCTCCCATGTTCCCGGAACAGGAACGGGAGGTTGGGGTGCCTACTGCTGAGCAATTTGTTCGGCGATGCCGAAGGTCCTGGCAGAAAGCCCGGGTCGTCCTACTGAAAACAACCAGGACCAGGAAACAGATCGCGGACCGCCACCGGAGAGTGGCGCCAACTTTGCGGCCAGGACAGCTCGTCTGGCTGTCTGCCAAGGATCTTCCACTGAAAGTAGAATCCAAGAAACTGGCGCCTCGTTTCGTGGGGCCGTTTAAGGTGGAAAGGCGCATCAATTCAGTTACGTACCGTCTACGCCTTCCACCCCATTTACGGATTCACCCCACGTTCCATGTGTCTCGCCTCCGGCCCTTCCTATGTGGGGAGACCTCCCTAGCCGCACGACAGCCTGGGCCCCGCCTTGTTGACGGAGCCCCCGCTTACACGGTGCGGCAGATTCTGGACAGTCGCCGGGTACAGAGCAAGACCCAGTACCTGGTGGACTGGGAGGGGTACGGCCCGGAGGAACGCTCCTGGGTTCCGGCCCGGCGCATTCTGGACCCGGAGCTTATCCGGGAGTTCCGTCGGTCTCGTGCCCCTAAACCAGGGTCGTCGGGAGCCGCCCCTAAGGGGGGGGGTCCTGTTAGGGCTCAGCCAGTTCCCGCAGCGGCCACCAGAGGCCGCCATAAACCCACCAAGGTGGTAAGAAGGGAACTGGCTGAGAGTTCATTAGAACAGGGATCATTAAGGCCACCTGAAGCCAATCACGCGTCATCAGCCTCAGCTGTGGTACCGTCTTTAAAAAGGCGAGCTTCCAGCAGACTGATGTCGCAGACTTCATGCCCTGTGACCGGTAAACGGTAGCTCCACGGAGCAAAGCTGAAAAGAAAAAATAAAAGAAAGCCTGCAAGGCTGAAAAGAAAAAAAAAAAAAAAAAAATAAAAGAAAGCCTGCAAGGCTGAAAAGAAAAAAATAAAAGAAAGCCTGCAAGGTTGAAAAGAAAAGAAATAAAAGAGAGCTTGCAAAGCTGAGAAAAAAGAAAAAGAAAAGAAAGCTTGCAAAGCTGAAAAGAAAAAATATATAAAAGAAGAAAGCCTGCGAGGCTAAAAAGAAAAAAAAAAAAAAAAAAAAAAAAAAAAAGCTTGCAAAGCTGAAAAGAAAGAATAAATAAATACATAAAAGAAGAAAGCCTGCAAGGCTGAAAAGAAATAAAAGAAAGCTTGCAAGGCTGAAAAGGGAAAAAGAAAAGGAAGAAAAGAAAACAAAATAATAGAACAGAAAATAAAAGAAAGCTTGCCAGGCAAGAAAGAAAAGATAAGGGAAAGCCTGCAAGGCTGAGGAGAAAAGAAAATAATTAAATTTTCTTGAATTTCTGTTTCTATTTCTGTCTTTATTTTATTTCAAACAGAGGCATTATTTAGTTAGCTTTGTTGCGCCGAAAGGGCATTCTCTTGTTTATTTTCCCCTTTTTCTTTGATGCACACATAATTATAGTAAAACCCTTTTCGTTATATCTCCGCACTTGGCTCCTCCCACACCCCTACCATGACAAACCTGTGTCTAGATTACTTGCAGGACAGGAGGAACACCAGGACCAGGACTGGGAAGCGTGATGTTCCTGCAGTCAGCGCTGAGCCTGAGCTCCTGGTTTGGCGTCAGGATTTGGCGAGTCCTGGTAGTTTGAGGGAAGGCTGACCCGGTTGTGCCGTTTCTCTTTGAAGCGTCCGGATCGAGAGACCCGCAGGTTGCGCCGGCTGGCGCCGTCTCCGAACGTGGGCTGCACCGCAGAGTCGTCGTACGTCTCGTCGCTCGGCAGCGAGGGGAGCCCATCCCCCTGCGGTCGGGGAGGCTGAAACGGTTGGAGGTTCTGCCGCTCTGGCTCGGTGGGCTTTTCCTTCGTGGTGGTGTTGGTGGTGGAGGTGGTGGTTGAGGTGGTGTTGCTGGTAGCAGTCGCTAAGTTGGCATGGGCTGCCAGATCCTGCTCCAGCATGGCCGCCGACTCTCGAGCCGCCTTCCTCCTCTTCCCCGCGAACGACCTCCACCAGGGGGCGGTCTTCTCCGTCATTTTTACTCCAACCCTAAACACAACAGGAAGTACAACAATCAGTTCATTATTACATTTATCTAACTATGAACATTCATATAAAATAGACTCTGAGTTCCCAAAAAAATCCAAGGTAACTTCTAAGCAACTGAAGGCTCCATTTCTTGCATTGGCTAATGCACTGAACAGCAGTGGTGAGTAGAGTTGGAACAAAGTTTTAGAACAGAATAGAATAGAATGCCTTTATTGTCATTATACACATATAAAATGAGATTAAAAGCCACTCCCTTTTTCCAGTGCAAACATACATATGATATAAAGTCTTATTAAAAAATATATATAATAATAATAATAATATATATGTTTCAATGTTATGTAAATGTTATGTATGTATTGTGTTTTATATGTTGGTCTTTCAAAAGTAATAAAGTAGTGAAACATTTAAAAAGTGTATTACTATTCACGAGTGAATGATTCTAATTGAATCATTACCTGTTAAGGTAGGTAAGGAACACTATTGCACTAAATATTGATAGAATATTTAGTAATAAAGTTAGTAATAAAATATTCACACTTCTTGTTGGGATTTTTTGGGGTTTTAGATAATCTTTTGGGTAAATAAACATGCACCGGGTAAAAATTAACCCCAGAACACCATTGATGTTCCTGACAAATGAACATAATAACAGGAAGGTTAAATGAAAAGCCTTATGTTTATCCCATCTGTAAAACATGGTGGTGGAAGTGTCATGGTTTGGTCTTGGTTTTTCTTTTGCTGAATCTGGGCCAGGACAACTTTCCAAGAAATTCAGAAGGAAAACGTCAGACATCCAAATGTTTGTTTTGCTTTTTTTTGCCAGATTAAATAATTGCATACTTGCATATGCATTTTAATTTTTAAAGAAAAATAAACTCTAAAAATATGATTCAATCATGTTTATTTAACAATAAACAGTTTAAATATTAAAAATATTAACTATTTTGAAGTGAAACATTGAAAACGCTTTTTTCCTTTTGCCATTTTTTTAATAAATCTTTTTTTTTATAAAGTTTTTGCTAAATGAGGGTTTCACACCAGATACTGTTCGCACATTTGCCACTCACTGATATGGATAATTTTCAATTCAAGTTTTTATATTTTTGTACAGTTTATTTGATTTTGCTTTTTTTGTCTACTTTTAGGATCTTTGTGAAAATCTGCTGAAGTTTTTGGTTAAATTTATACATCAGCACTATACAGTACACATTATTAGGCAGGTGGTTTTAATGTTTTGGCTAATATCAGTATATAAAAAAGCTTAGACAATTTTCTCTATGATGTAAAACCTACGTCAAGTTCTGATAACTTATTTTTTTTGTGATTTTAACTAGAATTTATGAGTTGTCAGCCTTTAAACTCCACTTTTTTTTTAACTATAGCTCTCCTTTTTACTCGCCATCAGTGTATAGTCGTGCCCCCCAAGCTAATTTCTCTTGTGTATTGTGCTGTGCGAGAGTTCACTGGCCAGCCTTTGTGTTGATGGCTATCAGAGCAAGTTACCATTTGCTGCATAGATGAGTTTTACTTGTAAAATGTGTAAAAACTCGTAAAAACTCATTGTCATACTTAAAATTTCACTTAAAAATTGTGAAGGAATCTGATTTGAATCTGAAGGAATCTCCCCAAGAACTTTAAATAACTAAATGTACTAAGTTAAACTAAATAAGTGGAACAAGTGGTTATAACTCTTGTAGGTTAAAGAAATTAAGAATGTCTAAATTCAAAGCCAAATAAGACATATAGTTATGAGTTAAAGGAGATTTCTGGTGTAAAATGGACTTTTATTGTAGTAAAACATGATAAAAAAGTGTTCAGAGATCCAGAAATTTTAACAGTTTATCCAAACACCCTTCAGACTGGGTGACACAGGGCGTAATTTGCCCCTATAAATCACTTTTTACGCTCTTATCAAAGTAGCTCCACACCTCCTTGCTAGAATGCGGAGAGTCCTGACATTTAAAACCAGGCATTAATAACTTAAAAAGTGCAGAAGAACCTTATTAAAAACCACTTTTTACATTCTACAACTCTAGCTTCAGCTCCGAGCGCCGCCATCACTGTACTGATAATAACTTAGACATATATATACATAGACTCCGCATAGCCTGCCTCCTGGTGCCGGCTGCTACGCTATGCTTAATATCAGTAGAGTAATGGCGGCGCTTGGAGCTGAAGTTAGTGTTATTGGATGTAAACAGTGTTTTTTAATGAGCTTCTTCTGCACTTTTTAAGTTATCAATGCCTCATTTTAAATGTCAGGGTTCTCCGCATTCTAGCAAGAAGGTGTGGAGCTACTTTTAGCTGGATAACGGTGAAAAAAGTGATTTATCAAGGTAAATTATGTTAAAATTTCTGGATCTATCAAAGGTAAGTACTTTTTATCATGTTTTACCACAACAAAAGTCAATTTTAGACCAGAGCTCTGCTTTAAAGTAAAGAGTTTTGGAAGAAACAAGTCTTGGTTGAGGTTCTGCAGGTTCTGAGGTCCAGTCCCCGACTATATCCCATAATAATCAGCAGTAATCAGTATTAGGTGAGTGGCGCTTTCTCAGGTATGGAGGCTGGAGGTGTAAACCTGCTGAACCTGACCCGGCCTGGCTCCCGTCCCCTACAGGCTTTTGTTTGTTGGTAAACCCCCTGAGGCTTTTCTCAGGCACTGATTCACACTGCCCTGCCTCACGCGCGCGCTCTCACTCACCTGGACTCACACCTGCCGCTCTGAAGACCCGGCTGTAGCTCACCTGCGGACAGGTAAACTCTCCCAGGTGTTTAGAACTCTCAGTCCTCAAACCTCAGTCCTCAGACTCCTCCTCCCGTCATGTTCAGTCTCACCCGCCGAACCCACGCGCTCATAATCAGCCTCCGCGAGCTCCTGCTTAAACCTCGTATCTCCGCGGAGGCGGTGAGGACTGTCCTCGCGCCGCCCGGTATTCAGACTTTATAGCGCCGTCGTGTTTTACTAGAACCTCTGGATTCCTCCTCCGAAACTGGCACGAGCGCACCTGTCCCGCTGCCCTATTGGACGAGCGACACGAGGATCGGTCACGTGGGCTGCACTCAGGTATTAGGCCTCCTGCGCGAGGCGGTGGGCGGGGCCTGGGCAGGGGCTGTTGCTAAGGCAACACAGCGCGAGTCGCTTCCTTACTGCAGTGAAACTTCTCAGAGCACGAGCTCTATCTTTCTCTTTAATTCTCTTATCATTCTTTCTCTCTGTTCATCTCTCTTTCATTCTCTCTCTTTCTTTCTCTTTCTCTTTTTTCATTCTTTCATCTTCTCTTTTATTGTTTCTCTCTCTCTTAGCCCCTGTCTTATTCATTATTTTATTCTCTCTTTCATTCTTTTTTTTCCTCTTTCTGTCTCTCTCTCTCATTCTTTCTTTCTCTCTTTCTTTCTATCTCTCTCATCATTCATTCTTTCCTTCTCTCATTCATTATTTTATTCACCTTTCATTCTTTCTTTCTCACTTTAGTTATCTTTTTCTTTTGCTGTCTCTCTCTCTTCATTCTTTCTCTCTATTTCTCTCTCATTTTTTCCATTTATTTCTCTCTTTAATTGTCTCTCTTGCTCTACCTTTCTCTTTCATTCATTCTTTCTCTCTCTTTCATACTTTTCTTATTTTTCTCTCTTTCTCCCTCTCTCATTACTCTCTCTATCACTCTTTTACCCTATTAACTTGTTATTTCTTTCTTTTCTGTCTCACTTTTTCATATGCACTGTTATTCTTTCTTTTCTCTCTCTCGCTAATCTTTTTATTTTCAAATAGCTTTATTAGCATGATATGCATTTCAGAATTCAATAGAAAAAATAAATAGAAAAATGTAAAGGTGGTAATAATAAAAAATGAAATAAAATGCATTACATTCAGAGACATATTTTACATACAGTACACATAAAAGCTTTTATATTAATATGCTCATTAAAAGTGTTTGATTACTCATTGGGTATCTCCACTAGAGGGCGTAAATGTGCTTTTCCCACTTCCCCATAAAACGCTCTCAGAGGCTGCTTTCGGATAGTGCACCTCCTGGTGAGAGATCACTGTCTGCTCAGCTTCAGCTTCAACCTACGAGTGTAGAGCTACAGGATCTACAGGCCCAGCTGCAGCAACATCTGTGGGTACATGCGCCTCTAATTTATTAAATTTTTGTACAGTTTTGTTGTATCTGTGTAAAGTTAGTTAGATGCTGAAGCTTGATTGGTTGTTGGCTGAGTAGACTGATGGGTGAGGTTCTGTATAACTGTGTGGGTGGGGAGCATTCTTCAGACAAATGAACCCAACCCTTTACTACACTGCTGCTGGTTACTGATACTCATACTGTGGTTTAGAGGAGCAGGGCAGTCAGGATTGACGTGTCCTGATCAGGGTTAATATATGCTGTTCAGGGTTGACGTGTGCAGATTAAGGTTGGGAACAGGGTTGATGTTTGTAGATCAGGGTTCACTTGTGATGATCAGGGTTGAGATTAGGGTTGAAATGTGCTGATCAGGGTTGAAATGTGCTGATCAGGGTTGACATGTGCAGATCAGGGTTGATGTTTGCAGATCAGGGTTGATGTTTGTAGATTAGGGTTGACTTGTGATGATCAGGGTTGAGATTAGGGTTAATATGTGTTGATCAGTGTTAGGATCAGGGTTGATATATGCTGATCAGGATTGACGTGTGCAGAGCAGGGTTGGGATCAGAGTTGTAGATCAGGGTTGACTTGTGATGATCAGGGTTGAGATTAGGGTTAATGTGTGCAGATCAGGGTTAGGATCAGGGTTGATATTTTCTGATCAGGGTTGACGTGTGCTGATCAGGGTTGAGATCAGGGTTGAAGTGTGTTTATCAGAGTTGAAGTGTCCTGATCAGGTTTGAAGTGTGCTAATCAGGGTTGACCTTTGCTGATCAGGGTTGATGTGTGCTGATCAGGATTGAGATTAGACTTGATGTGTGCTGATCAGGGTTGATGTGTGTTGATGAGGGTTGAAGTGTGCTGATCAGGGTTGAGATCAGGATTGACATGTGCTTTTCATGCTTGAAATCAGATGTTGACTTGTGATGATCAGGATTGAGATTAGGGTTAATGTGTGCTGATCAGAGTTGAAGTGTGCCAATCAGGGTTGAGATCAGGGTTGATATTTTCTGATCAGGTTTGACATGTGCTGATCAGAGTTGAGATCAGGGTTGATGTGTGCTGATCAGGATTGATGTGTGCTGATCAGGGTTGAGATCAGGGTTGACGTGTGCTGTTCAGGGTTGACGTGTGCTGATCAGGGTTGAGATCAGAGTTGACGTGTGCTGAACAGGGTTGAGATCAGGGTTGACGTGTGCTGTTCAGAGTTGATGTGTTCTGATCAGGTTTGATATCAGGATTGACGTGTGTTGATCAGGGTTGAGATCAGAGTTGACGTGTGCTGATCAGGGTTGAGATCAGGGTTGACGTGTGCTGTTCAGGGTTGAGATCAGGGTTGACGTGTGCTGATCAGGGTTGAGGTCAGGGTTGACGTGTGCTGATCAGGGTTGAGGTCAGGGTTGACGTGTGCTGATCAGGGTTGAGGTCAGGGTTGACGTGTGCTGATCAGAGTTGAGATCAGGCTTGATGTGTGCTGATCAGGATTGATGTGTGCTGATCAGGGTTGAGATCAGTGTTGACGTGTGCTGATCAGGGTTGAGATCAGAGTTGTAGTGTGCTGATCAGGGTTGAGATCAGGGTTGACGTGTGCTGTTCAGAGTTGACGTGTTCTGATCAGGTTTGATATCAGGATTGACGTGTGCTGATCAGGGTTGAGATCAGGGTTGACGTGTGCTGTTCAGAGTTGACGTGTTCTGATCAGGTTTGATATCAGGATTGACGTGTGCTGTTCAGGGTTGAGATCAGGGTTGACGTGTGCTGTTCAGGGTTGACGTGTGCTGATCAGGGTTGAGATCAGAGTTGACGTGTGCTGATCAGGGTTGAGATCAGGGTTGACGTGTGCTGTTCAGAGTTGACGTGTTCTGATCAGGTTTGATATCAGGATTGACGTGTGCTGATCAGGGTTGAGATCAGAGTTGACGTGTGCTGATCAGGGTTGAGATCAGGGTTGACGTGTGCTGTTCAGGGTTGAGATCAGGGTTGACGTGTGCTGATCAGGGTTGAGGTCAGGGTTGACGTGTGCTGATCAGGGTTGAGATCAGAGTTGACGTGTGCTGATCAGGGTTGAGATCAGGGTTGACGTGTGCTGATCAGGGTTGAGATCAGTGTTGACGTGTGCTGTTCAGGGTTGAGATCAGGGTTGACGTGTGCTGATCAGGGTTGAGGTCAGGGTTGACGTGTGCTGATCAGGGTTGAGATCAGGGTTGTAGAGTCCACTGAGCTGCTGTAGAGTCTCTTCCAGATGATTGGCTGCTGAGGCTACAGTAAACACAAGGGCTGTATTATACTGTATACTGTAGTGAATGCAGAATGCAGTGAGTGGGCTGAAGCTGCAGAGCTGTGAGTATAATTCACAGAACTGTAGAGCTGAAGAGAACAATTCACTGTAATATTCTTAATTATTCAACATTACAGAAATGCGGGGATGGATGTTTTTTAGTAAATAAGTAAGTGGAGCAGATAAAACATGATATATTTATTTAGATTAACTTCAAAAAGTTACCAGGAACAATAAATGATTATAAATTTACACTAACCTGTCAAAACTCATAACCTAGGATGCAAACCCAGCTTTCGGATTCTGGGCCCTACATTGTGACCCATCGTTTACCAGAAGGGATTATATGGCTTATTTCCGTACATTTGAACAAATTAATTTTTACATTGCTCACACCTGTTACTCACCTTCCACAGGTGAGGTTAAATGAGCATAATATCACATACGTTGTTTTGCGTGAAATTATGTAAATTCTGCTTTTATTTCTCTGATTTTTTTGTTTTGTTTCAGTACACACAAAGGAAATAAACATGTGCATAACAAAATGTGTGTAATTTAAGTAATTTTATAGGAAAAATACTTCATTTTCTGGAGAAAAAAAATCAGGGATGCAGCACTATCAGTTGTTTTGGTATAGTTTATTCACATTTACCTTCTCTTCTTTTTCTCTGGTTTCAGGTGTGATTTTTATGTCGCTCACACCTATTACTCACCTTTTACAGGTGAGTTTAAATGAACATCATATCATATAAGTTATTTTGTGTAAAATTATGTAAATTCTGCTTTTATTTCTCAGTTTTTTGTGTTGTTTCAGTAAACACAAAGACAATAAACATGTTTGTAACAAAACCTGTGTTATTGCAATAATTGTCTGGGAGAAATACTTCATTGTCTGAAAAACAATTCAGGGATGCAAAACTTTCAGTTGTTTTTGTATAGTATAAGTACAGTACGTTGTTGTTAAGCTGCACGACGCAACCCAGGAAGCCATTTATCCGTCACACAGAAATGTGAAGACTGTGAGGGATTCCCATAGTTCAACTCTTGCAACATGTTCTGTCACTCCTGACTGATCCTGACGTCAGTTTTGGTTTTCTACAGGGGACTGGAGCCGAGCCAGTTTCAGTAACTCCAGTACTTTCACTTCCCCCACTGTTCTGAACTGTAGATTAATAATAAACTCATCCAGACTATGAAGAATTAAAAAACACACCATTTAAAAACTGAGTTTCTTTGATTTTACCAAATTGAAAACCTCTGAAATATAATCAAGAGGAAGATGGATGATCACAAACCATCAAACCACCAAACTGAACTGCTTGAATTTTTGCACCAGGAGTAAAGCAGCATAAAGTTATCCAAAAGCAGTGTGTAAGACTGGTGGAGGAGAACATGATGCCAAGATGCATGAAAAAAAAACTGTGATTAAAAACCACCAGGGTTATTCCAGCAAATATTGATTATTTCTGAACTCTTAAAACTTTATGAATATGAACTTTATGTTTTCTTTGCATTATTTGAGGTCTGAAAGCTCTGCATCTTTTTTTTGTTATTTCAGCCATTTCTCATTTTCTGTAAATAAATGCTCTAAATGAGAATATTTTTATTTGTAATTTGGGAGAAATGTTGTCTGTAGTTTATAGAATAAAACAACAATGTTCATTTTACTCAAACATAAACCTATAAATAGCAAAATCAGAGAAACTGATTCAGAAACTGAAGTGATCTCTTCATTTTTTACAGAGCTTTATTTTACATTCTTCAAAGTAGCTCCTCTTGTTTAGATTATCAGTTTTCAACCTCTGCTGGATTTTCTCAGTCAGTTTTATGAGGTAGAGTCTCCTGGAATTCAGGCTTTCAGTTAACAGCTGTGCTGAACTCATCAAGAGTTAATTACTTGAATTTCTTGTCTTTTAATGTGTTTGAGAGCATCAGTTGTAAAGTTGTAAAGAGGTAGAGTTGGTATGAAGTCAGTCAAGGTCAATGTCAAGAACTTTGAAAGTATCATCAAGTGCAGTCACTGCAAAGACCACAAAAAACCTTATGATGATGAAACTGGCCCTCATCAGGTCTGCCCCAGGAAAGCAAGAGTAAGAATTACAGTTAGCACTGTTTTATTTTAGCACTTTTAGTTAGCCTTATATCCTATTCGGTCATGCTCAGTTGGCAGTCGTTGCTATCATATCTTAAGTCGTTGCTAAGGGGTTACTAGGTAAGTTGCTGTCACATCTGTGGTGGCTGCTATTGTGTTGCTAAGCAGTTGCTAACATATTCCATTTGCTATTGTGTTGCTAAGATGTTCTAGATGGTTGCTAAGGTGTTGCTAGTCAGTTGCTAAGGTGTTCCAGCGTTTACCACATGTTAGTTTGCAGCAGTTAAACTGTAGGGCCGGTCTAGAGCTGTGAAAATGCACTACGTACAGTTCAATAAGTAAGGAAAAAACTGAGAGACCATCGAAAACGTCAAAATGATGAAACTGGCACTCATCAGGTCCGCCCCAGGAATGCAAGAGCAAGAGTTACAGTTAGCACTGTTTTATGTTAGCACTGTTAGTTAGCATTATGTCCTGTAAGGTCGTGCTCCGGTTGGTGGTCCTGGTGTTGCGCTGGGGAGTAAACGGAGGAATTCCAGCGCAGGAGTTTCTGTTGCATCAGTTGCTATCATATCCAAAGAGGTTGCTTAGGTGTTGTCAAGGGGTGGCTATGTAGTTGCTGTCACATCTTTGGTGGTTGCTATTGTGTTGCCAAGCAGCCGCTAACATATTCCATTTGCTATTGTGTTGCTAAGATGTTCCAGGTGGTTGCTCAGATGTTTTTAGTTGGTTGCTGTCATATCTGTGATGGTTGCTAAGGTGTACCTAGGCAGTTGCTAAGGTATTACAAGTGGTTGCCATGCTGTTCCAGAGTTTACCACATGTTAGTTTGCAGCAGTTAGACTGTAGGGCTGGTCTAGAGCTGTGAAAATACACTACTTACAGCTCACTAAATAAGGAAAAAATTGAGAGACCATCAAAAACATCAACATGATGAAACTGGCACTCATCAGGTCCACCCCAGGAATGCAAGAGCAAGAATTACAGAGTTACTGTTTTATGTTAGCACTGTTAGTTAGCAGTTAGTTAGAGTTTCTGTTGCATCAGTTGCTGTCTTATATAAAGTGGTTGCTAAGGTATTTTCAAGTGGTAGCTAGGTGGTTGCTGTCACATCTGTGAGGGTTGCTAAGGTGTTGCCAAGCAGTTGCTAAAGTGTTCCAGCGTTTATCACACGTTCTTTTGCAGCAGTTAGACTGTAGGGACGGTCTAGAGCTGCGAAAATACACTGCATACAGTTCAATAAGTAAAGAAAAAATGAGACACTATCATAAACATTATGATGATGAAACTGGCACTCATCAAGAGCAAGAGTTAAAGTTAGCACTGTTTTATGTTAGCACTGTTAGTTAGCATTATGTCCTGTAAGGTCCTGCTCCGGTTGGCGGTCCTGGTGTTGCGTTAGTGAGCAGTTTCTGATTGAGTGGACGGAGGAATTCCAGCGCAGGAGTTTCTGTTGCATCAGGATTCTGAGCCAGGTATCGCGAGGAATTCCACCGCTTATGGTTTCTCAACTCTCGACACACCTGAGGAATGAGAGAGATAGATAGAGAGAGAGAGAGAAAGAGAGAGAGAGAGAGAAATATCCAGGAATGTGGTTTTACACAGTTTCATTCTGCAGCGTTTACCTGGGAATAGAGCAGAACCTGCCGGAAGCATCTACCTGCAGTGCTGCATACCTGAGGGACGCCCTGTACCGCTCCGGTTCCGAAACTCCTCGCTTACATACACACACAGGTCCACCTGACTGACATCCAATAATAATACAATACCTGCACACACACACACACTCTCATGCACACCTGTGTACAATTTGCGTAAACATTTACCTGAATCACAGTAGGATTTAACAGGGATTTAATCTATTGAGATGCTCAAACACACAGGAAATCATAATATATGACTGATTTTAGTGATCTTAAGGTGAGCCGTTAATCGTTCACCACACAGGTTGATTTAGGGTGTATCAGCTTGTCTTTGCTATCGTAACGACGGGAAAAGTACACCTTGTGCTAAAAAAGCCATGTACTAGGTTTAGTCTTATTTTTTAGCTTAATGCAAAATAAGCAGTTGCTAAGTATTGCAAGAGGTTAATTTCATATCTGTGTTGGTTGCATGGGGTTCCTAGGCAGTTGCTAAGGTATTACAGGTGGTTGCTAAGGTGTTGCTAATCGGTTGCTAGGAAGTTGCAATCATATATAAAACTGTTGGTACTGAGGTGTTGCTAGGCAGTTGCTAAGGTATTACAAGTGGTCACTAAGGTGTTGCTAGACAGTTGCTAAGTATTGCAAGATGTTAATTTTGTATCTGTGTTGGTTGCATGGTGTTCCTAGGCAGTTGCTAAGGAATTGCAGGTGGTTGCTTAGGTGTTGCTAATTGGTTGCTAGATAGTTGCTATCATATATAAAGTTGTTGCTGAGGTGTTGCTAGCAGCTGATAAGGTTATACAGGTGGTTGCTAAGGTGTTGCTAATTGGTTGCTAGGAGGTTGCTATCATATATAAACCTGTTGGTGCTGAGGTGTTGCTAAGCAGTTGCCAAGGTAATGCAGGTGGTTGCTAAGGTGTTGCTAGCCAGTTGCGAAGTACTGCAAGTGGTTGCTATTATATCTGTGTTGTTTGTTTGGGTGTTCCTAGGCAGTTGCTAAGGTATTACAGGTGGCTTCTAAGGTGTACATAATTGATTGGTAGGCAGTTGCTATCATATATAAAGTTGTTGCTGAGGTGTTGCTACGCAGCTGCTAAGGTATTACAGGTGGTTGCTAATGTGTTGTTTGACAGTTGCTAAGTATTCCAAGTGGTTGCTAAGGTGTTGATAACTGGTTTCTAGGCAGTTTCTAATATCTAAAATTATTGATAAGTTGTTGCAAGGCAGTTGCTAAAGTGTTCTAGCTGGTTGTTAAGATTGTGTTAAGTGGTTGCTAGGCTTTCACATCTGTGGTGGTCGCAAAGGTGTTGCTAGGCAGTTGCTTTGATTTCGGAATTGGTTACTTAGGTGTTTCTAGGCAGTTGCTACAGTGTTGCAGTGTTGTTAAATGTTAAATGTTAAATGCTGAGTGGTTGCTATCTGATGTGTGGTGGTTGCTATTGTGTAGCTAGACACTTGCTAAGTGTTCCAAGTGGTTGCTAAGGTGTTGTTAACTGGATGCTAGGCAGTTGTTATCATATCTAAATACCTTAGTGGTTGCTAAGGTGTTGCTATGTAGTTGCTAAATGACAAAACCCAGGCCGAAGACGGGGCCTTTGTCAAACACTATGGGCCCTATTTTAGTGATCTTTAGGTGACCTGTCAACTTTGCACCATGCAGCTTGAAACATGCAGCTTTATTTAGGCCGTGTCAGCTTGTCTTTGCTATCATAACAACAGGGAATGTACAGCTCGTGCTAGAAAGCCATGAACTAATTCTCTTAATTAATCAAGGGTATGGTTCATTTTGGGCATAACGTAAAAAATACACCCATCAGAGCGTCTCTTGCTCATCATTCTCTTTAAGAGTAGATCAGGTGAGCTCTGATGGATTTGGTGGATTGCTATTTTAACGGTGCAGCTACCTGGACGTGTCCAACAAACGCTTCTCTTAAAGCAGAGGAAACTGAGCTGCTGGTTGACGCTGTGAAGGAGCTCCAGCAGCTCATTTACGGGAACAGCAATGTTATTTTATTTACTATTCTGTTTATTGTGGATGTAAAAGTTGCTAAGATAGCGATGAACGTCTGACTGTTGACTGTTGTCAAGGTTTTACTTAGTGAGTTGAGCTCCTGTGTTTTCTGTTACCAAGATAAACAAGCAAAACTCCAGAAATGTACCTGAACACACCTCATTT
This sequence comes from Astyanax mexicanus, assembly GCF_023375975.1. Classification (NCBI taxonomy): domain Eukaryota; kingdom Metazoa; phylum Chordata; class Actinopteri; order Characiformes; family Acestrorhamphidae; genus Astyanax; species Astyanax mexicanus. The sequence continues at coordinate 62,896,596 of NC_064410.1, read as the reverse complement.
CCAGAACATCAGTGTAGATATATTCAGAAGCTCTGCTGCTGTTTAAACCAGGCAGGTAGAATGTGTAAAAATAGATTGTTGGTGAGGAGTAAGATAGGGGCAAAAATATTTATCTTGCATTTTACTTATTATATTTTAAACAGTTTAGAGAGATAAAACTGGGGCTGAACTGTGGTATTATGACCATGCGTAGCTTTACCACTGTACATAAAAGCTCTGCACTGCGTTCTGCTGATAAATACTGTTTCCAGGAATATCCGGTTTAACTTCTGCTCTCTCTCTCTCTCTCTCTCTCTCTCTCTCTCTCTCTTTCGTTCAGAAAGTATGAGGGTTTAGAGAGACGCAGCCTGTCTGACTGGTAGAGTGGGTTACCCTTTACAGAAACATGAATTCAGTGCAGCCTTTACTTTTTTAACACGTGTGTTTGTGTGTGTGTGTGTGTGTGTGTTTGTGTGTGTGAGAGAGAGAGAGATGTAGAGATAGAGAGATAGTTAGAGAGAGACAGAGATTTATACACATACCTGGGCATAGGTTTTTGGCACAAGAGCTCAGAGTTCTGAGAAGATAAAAACCTCCTGCCAAATAAACAGTTTCACCCTGAGCACCACATAATACAGTATATAAACTGTGTTTATATACACTTCCGGTCAAAAGTGTAACCTGCTGTTAAGCAGGTTTTTAAAATGTGAGATTCAAAGTTTGAAAGCTGGGTGTCAGAAACGGCCAAAGAGTCTAAAAGCGGAGAGAGTGCGCATTTCTAGCGCAGAAAAACGAGCCAAAGAGTCTAAAAGCGGAGAGAGTGCACATTTCTAGCGCAGAAAAACAGGCCAAAGAGTCTAAAAGCGGAGAGAGTGCGCATTTCTAGCGCAGAAAAACGGGCCAAAGAGTCTAAAAGCAGAGAGAGTGCGCATTTGTAGCACTGAAAAATGGGCCAAAGAGTCTAAAAGCAGAGAGGGTGCGCATTTCTAGCGCAGAAAAACGGGCCAAAGAGTCTAAAAGCAGAGAGAGTGCGCATTTCTAGCGCAGAAAAACGGGCCAAAGAGTCTAAAAGTTGCCGTAATTAAGGAGTTTTATATTAAGAGACATCATGAAATTAAACATCAATTTGAAAAATCTTAGTTTACACAACACTGTCAAAGATAAAGATAGTAAGTCAAGTAAAATGGTGTGTAAATGAAAGTAATCAGGAAAAAATATTATTTAAAGTGGTATATTTCATTATTTGTTTTATTATAGAGTCTGTGGCCCGTGACTGCAAATATATTTCTCCTTCTGACCCCCAACAAAAAAAGTTTGGACACCCCTGCTCTAAGTTGATCTAGTGTAAAGTGTGTGGTATGTATGTAAGTGTTTGTGTGTGTGTGTGTGTGTGTAAGCGTGTGTGTAAATGTGTGTATGACCGTGCCCAGATATTAATTGACACTCTCCTGGGTAAATGATGTAGTGCTGTAGATGCAGTCCTTCAGGTGGACGTGGTTGTTTCCGGTTGAGAGTACACTGTGCGCTATTGGCTGCTGCTTCTCACCGGTGTGTGGATGAGTGTTGATGTGTAATGTGCGTATGTGTGTAGATCTAGAAAGGTGCTATATAAGTTGAACTTCATTCATTCATTAACTTAGCTTAGCTTTCTAGCTTAATTAGAAGGGAAACATGGCGACACCCCTGTTCCCATTACTAGTGCTGCTTAATGCGATTTATAACCTGGTTCACCTTGTGTATGAAAACAGACCAGAAAATAGACGTTTATTAAGAGTGCGCCTTATGGTGCGAAAAATACAGTAATCGTCAATGCAGAACTTTTTTTTTAAATAATAAAAAACTGTGAATTTAAGGCGGTCTAAATTCTAACTTTTGACTGGTACTGTATAAAGGGATATATAGTGAAATGTTTTGTGTGTTTTATTTTATTATGCATTTTAGATGCAGTGTACGGTGTCCTTGAGTGACAGAAAGGTGCCTATAAAATTAGATGTTTAATTATAATTATTATTATTATTTGTATTTATTATTATGTGTTGTAGGGTTGATAAGGTCCACCAGATGGCGCTGCTCTTGTTCTCTCATTGTCTCTAATGGTAAAACATGACCCCATTCCCAAACGCAGATCACATCTGTTACCTTTCATTCTTTCAAACAGTTATCACTGTTACCATGTGTGTGTGTGTGTGTTTGTTAGTGTGTGTGTGTGTGTGTGTGTGTGTGTGTGTTTGTTAGTGTGTGTGTGTGAGGAGATGAAAGAAGAAGTAAAGACTGTGCAGTTCAATGATGTGGAACAACGATATAATCACATACTCACTCTCTCTCTCTCTCTCTCTCTCTTTTTTTCTTTATTTCTCTCTCTCTCTCTCTCTCTCTCTCTCTCTCTCTCTCTCTCTCTCTAACTAGTTCTAATGTTTTCCAGATGTCTCCCGCCCCCCCCCCTGCTCTCCCCCAGGAGAGCGAGACGTTTCTCCTGAACGTCTGTCTGAAGTTTGCAGGGCTGCTGTGAGCTCCTCGCTTCATCACTTCAGGAGTTAAAGCCTCTAAAAACGTAAAATAAAATCAGATACTTTAACTCAAACTTACTGCTGACACAGGTGTGCAAATGCACATATACGCAACAGGAAGAGAATTACTGCCAATAGAATAGGACTCTTCTATTAGAAAGAGATTATCATCGTTCAGCATGCTGTACAGAGCGTGTTATGATGCTCATTGTTATCTTACCTCCCACCATCAGTGTATTTTCACTCCCTCCTCCTCCTGTCTGGTTTAAACAGCAGCAGAGCTTCTGAATATATCTACACTGATGGGCGTGGTGTTCTGATTATGAAATGAGGTGTGTTCAGGTACATTTCTGGAGTTTTGCTTGTTTATCTTGGTAACAGAAAACACAGGAGCTCCACTGACTGAATACAACCTAGACAGACGCCAACAGTCAGACGGACGTTCATCGCTATCTTGCTATCAACTTTTACATCAACAATAAACAGGATACTAAATAAAACTAGAAAAGTGCATTTCTTGAAGGAAACGCAGGATGGATATGCAGCTAAAATGGTGTTGCTAAATTGTTGCCAGGCATTTGCTGTGGTGTTGCTAGGTAGTTGCTAGGGCATTGCTATGGTATCCATGCTGGTTGTTATAGTCTTGCTAATCAATTGTGGTGTCTGCGGTGGTTGCAATGATGTTGCTAAGCAGTTGTTAAGGTGTAGCTAGGCAGTTGCTTAGGTGTTGCTATGTGTCTGTGGTTGCTAAGATGCTGCTAAGCAGTAGCTAGGTGGTTGCTAAGATGTTGCTAAGTGTTTGCTAGGTGGTTGCTAAGTAACATGTTTGCATAAATCTGGTTATAATGTGACACACTGATTGTCTGATCATGCTACGCCCAAAATTAACCACACCCATAATTCATTAAGAGTATTAGTACATGCCTTTTGCTCATTTTGAGTTACACAAGACACATTTGGATTGGGTCGCTGTTGAAACCAAACTGTACAGAATTAAATTTTGAAAAGAGATTAAGATAAACGTCTGTCAAAAAACTATATTTAGTTTTTTTTTGAGCTCCAACTTTTGACAGATGTTGAATTTTGGTTAAAAAGTCACATATCCATCAAAATCAGTAAGATCCAACATTAGACAGACATGAAAATGAAAGTCACATATTTGTAAAAAAAAAAAAAAAAAAAACAGCATTAGTTTGACAAATGTCACATATTAGTTTAGTTAGAAATCAAAGTCACAAATCTGGCAAAAATCAACAATGAGATTACATTTTTTAGAGTTTTGGTTGGAAATAGAAGAACCATAGTGACCAACCAATATTAGGTTGACATCAAGCTTTAACCCTTGTGTGGTGTTCGGGTCTGTGGGACCCGTTTTCATTTTTCACCAAATGATACTAAAAATATATTTTTTCTAACTCAAACTCATTGGCATTGGCTCATTTTTTGTGAAAAACATATATCAAAACACATTTTCGATAAACACACACTGTACCCCCCCCCCCCCCGCCCCCCACACACACATTTATATTACATACAGTATGTTTGGCCAAGGGCTAATAAACATTGCTTCATTTGTAAATTTGAAACTAAACAAATTTTCTACTCATATCTTGAGTTTAATTCATTTTCTTTTACATTTTATTAAAAAACTAATAAAAAAAGAGCAGCACTTTTTGAAAGAAATGTAACATAAGAAAGGTAAAGGGCAAATATTAACCATGTAAGCTGTTTATATTGCTTGCAATTTAGGTGAAGCGAGCATGTGTAAAACATTTTAATGTAAAATTGCTTAATTTTGCTGAATTAAATACAAGTAACAAAGTAAACGAGTAACAAAAATATGAACACCACACAAGGGTTAACATTATTTAGATGTTAAAGTCAAATAAAAGTCACATATTTGTTAAAAAAAAACAAGTTGAGTTGAAAACAAGTTCCAACATTGAATTTTGGAATGTTGGAATTTGGGTTGAAAATCCAAAAAGTACATCATTAGTTAACCTTTAGTTCCAGCGTTAGACAGATGTTAGACAGATTGGTTGGAAAGCAAGTTACGTATCTGTTAAAAACCAACATTGAGTGGACATCAAGCTTCAACATCGGAACAAATGTTGAAATTTTAGGTTGTGTGGACGTTGTGGTTTAGGAGACGTTGGGTTTTTTATCCTAAATGTTGGGGTTTTACCTTAATATGACGTTGGAATATCATGTTGAGAAGATGTTGGAGAGTATCAGCTGTCGTCAGAATTTCAGCAAGATGTTGTCAGCCAGCTGGGAAGCGTTTAACATAAATGGCATAAACGTGTGTGTGTGTGTGTGTGTGTGTGTGTGTGTGTGTGTGTGTGAGTGTGTGTTTAACATGCTTTCAATGGATTCCACCTGGGCTAAAGAGCCAAGCAAGGCCAGTATGAGGCCCACACATTTTTAACAAACACACACACACACACACACACACACATACACACGTACACACACACACACACACACACCTATAAACAAAGCCACCAGCTGCAGTGCATGTGAACACATGAGCAGTTCAGAAACACTCTAACACACATTTTACACACTCGTGTTACGCTCTGTATACACTTTAATGTAGTGTACACTCTACACAGCCCACACACACAAACACACACACACACACACTCACACACACATACAGCACAAGATCCCAGCTAAGTTTTAGTGTTAGAATGTTTTCTGAAAGTTATAGATAAATAAAATGTTAAATGTTTTAATTTTAAATTTAGAAAATGCTACTTTTTAAAACAAAATGTCATTTTTTAAATCCCATTTTTACCCCAATTTACAAGGCTCTCATCAGGACTCCCCCTATCACTAGTGATGCTTCAACATCAATATCAAACATCAAACATCCAATACATGTGAAGTCAGACTCCCCTCTTTTTAAACTGCTGCTGATGCTGTAGCATTACCGAGTAGCATCACAGCGCTAACGCTTGGAGGAAAGCAGCACAGCGACTCAGTTCCGATACATCAGCTCACAGATGCAGCCTTGTGCTGATCCACATCACCCTAGGAGTGATGAGGGAAAAGAGAGAGCGCCATCTACTGTACTGTACCCACCCAGAGAGAGCAAGAACAGATGTGTGTGCTCTCTCAGGGCTCCAGCAGCTGATGGCAAGCTGCATGACTGGGATTTGAAACAGCAATCTCTACAAGTTTGCAGGCAGGTGATCATGCTCTGTTTCAGAATCATGACGCAGAACACGATGCTACCACCACCATGCTTAACTGTGAGTAAGGGATAGTTGTCCTGATTTAACACACCTGCTTCACATTCACACCTGAGACCTCCTTTTAACACTAACTGAGTCACATGACAACGGGGAGGGAAAATGGCTAATTTTGAATTTTTTACACTGTTATACTGTAGCTATACACTGACTACTTTACACTATATGTATTATATCTTTAGTGTTTTCCACTGAAAATATATAATACTATGTATATATATACAAAACTTTGTAATTAGACTGTTTGATTATATATATATATATATATATATATATATACATATATAAATATATGTATATATATATATATATATATATATATATATATATATATATTTATTTATTTTTCTTTCTTTGGTCAGTAAAGAGTTAAAACAGTTCTTTTAGCTGAATCTGTTTAATGATTGGAGCAGCTGCTGCTGTTTTGACCCTGCAAAGCTCTCTTTCTTTCTTCCTCTCTCTCTCTCTCTCTCTCTCTTTCTCTCTCTGTTCGCTATCTCCTCCCTCCCTCCCTCCCTCCCTCCATCCCCTCCACACAGGAACTACAGGCTGAGAAAAGTTCACCAACTCAGCCATGAGGTCACTGTTAGTAAGAAACATATTAGATACAATGTTTGGCAGGCAGTCCTGATGAGTGCCAGTTTCATCATCATTATATTTTGATGGTCTTTGCAGTGACTTCACTTGAGGATACTTTCAAAGTTCTTGAAATTCTTCTTTTGAATTTTATTAAAGTATTTTTTTTTTCTTTATTTAGTTGAGTAGTTGTTGCTTCTCATAATCTGGATTAGAATATTACTCAAATAGAGCTATTCACTGTATCAATCAACCTTTAATTTTAGTGCTGAGCATTTACAACTAAAAGGGAATTGAAAAATAAATTTAAATATTAAGAAAGTATTTATTTAGGTTACGCTAAAACGTAAAGGAACTTCATAAACAAAACAATAAAAATTAAATGGTAAGAGAATTAGAAAAACAAGCAAACAGTGTACAGTTTTATTAAAAATAAATAAAATTATTCAAGACAATAAAAGAGCAATTGGACATACCAATAATCAATAATTAGAATACTAAAATATAAAACACAAATAAAGAAATAGAGGACTAAAAAATTAAATAGCTGAAATAACACCAATATTATAAAGAAAGTAAATGACAGAAATAAAAGAAAGATAAAACAGAAGATGGAATAAATTAAAAGCCAAAATAAATGAAATAAAAAGGTAAAAGGTGTCAGTCTTCATGCTGGACTACACAACACAAGACTCAAAGATAATTCCCAGCATGCACTTCCTGAATTCTGCTGATCATGTGATGCTACGCAGTTCCCGCTCCCCCAGTCACTGATTGTTTTCACCTGGCCAGTCTTGTATATATATATACCCCTCTGTTTGCTCTGTTCCTCCCAGAGTATTAAACCTAGATACATAGCTCTTCAACAATGTGTTTCCTTTGTTGATTTCCTTTGTTACCGACCTGTTCTTTTTTTTGTTTCCTACTACTGATTATTGCCTTGACCCTTATCTGCTGGATTTACTGTGTGCCTGAATACACCCTGGTACGTTGACTACATTTGCTGCCATACTGTTACTGACCCTGCCTGTCCCTTGCTACTCCTCTAAGTCTAGCCCATTTGTTAACCAACACTTTTTTTGTTTAATTCATATGTTTAATGCATAGTTTGGATGATTTTAGTATTAATAGACAATGCAGAACATTTATATATATTATAAAATAATGCAGAATCACTCAAATTAAAGGTTTAAAAGTGTTTTTAGTGGTACTGTGCATGTAGTATTACTAGTATAACTATTAAGCTGAGCTGTTTTCAGTCACACAGCATGTGTTTCCAATACTTTTACACACTCATTCAGCATTCTCTCAGCCAGAGATCATTACTGAAGAGACCCCCGTACGTGTGTGTGTGTGTGTGTGTGTAAAAGTGTGTGTTTTAGAGTGTGTGTGTGTGTGTGCGTGTGCGTGTGTGCATGTGTGTATGCTGGTGTTAATGTACAGATACATTGGTTCTGAGAACACGTACAGTATATTCATGTTTATGGGTTAAATTCATTCTTATGTATTAAACAGATTCACTTAGATTGAGATCAGCTTTCTCTCTCTCTCTCTCTCTCTCTCTCTCTCTCTCTCTCTCTCGTCCCTTTTTCCCATCCCCCTCTCTTCCTCCTCCACATGCCTTTATTGTCCACATCTGTTCTGCACTCTTCCTGCAGGTCTTCCTCTCTCTTATTCTCTCTCAGTCTGACCTGAACACGTCTTTATTTCTCTGCTTTAAATCTGTTTCAGTGTCTCTCAGACTCACATTCATGGGAGTTTCATTGTTATAAATGTAAAATATACAGAAAAAAAAAATATTCCAAAGCTTTATAAGACATAGAATCAGAAATCATATATATATATATGATTAGAACTGACAAAATATTTTATTTACGTTGATTATTACCCTAATAAAATAAAAGTAGATTAAAGTATACTATAATCATTATTATGCTATAGTGCACTAAAGTGTTCTTGTAGCTACATTATTATTAATCAGTATATTTAAAGAGTGATAAAAATGAAACAATTTTTTGCACTTATTATACTTTAATTACAGTATAAAATAGTACAAAAGTCTTACTTAATTTGTGCTAAGTGTACTTAACTGTTCTAAAATGGAACTATTTTAAATATACTTTAAATAAGTAACATTAAAACATTTAAACTACTTCATGTATTTAAACCCATATTTTAAATATACTTACAGTAAAATTATAATACATTTAATGAGTATTAGAACTGTATCACTATTTTTTATACACCAAGTATATTAAAAATGTACTAAGAATTGGTGTTAAATATATTTACATTACTAATTTACAGTACAAATATGCTTTTTGTTCCTGTATTTTGTAAGTAGCACACTTCTAGTATACCTCAGTGGGTATAAAATATATATTTCTTATACTTATACCTATATGACACTGTACTACAATGTTTAGCGTGTTACAAATTTACTTGATTTTTTAAAATGTAGTAATTTAATTTACTTTCTAAAAAGTTACATGACACATAGTATTTTAAGTGAACTACTGTAACAGTTGTTTTTAACACACTTAAAAACTAAAAATGTACAAAAATATATTTGGAAATAAGTATTTTAGAAGTATTGAATTTCATTAAACTAAAGGTGTATTTCATAGTAGTCTATTTATTAAAAAATACAATATGTTGTACTTCTTTAAAAGTATCATCAAAGTTTGCTTTCAAACATTTGATAAAAGCATAATATCAATGTACTTTTAATATATTTTAAGTAAGTATGTTTTAAGTACAATTAAGTATATATTTTTTTCACCAGGGTAGTTGATTGCAAACAAGATATGTCATGTTTAATCTGCTTCATTAAGTTAATTTAAATGATAAATTTGCACTTTATAAATTTGCAATTTACATTTTCACTCAAGAGAACTCCAGACAAACTCCAGTCCAACCAAGCTTCTTTTTATATATATTTACATATATATGTTCTGTATGTAAAATACATTCATTTCTAATATGCATATATGCAGCTGAAACACTAGAGAACAGCCAAGTGCAAAATCCCAAATTATATTATCAACATTAACATTTTAATATTTTAACATTATAGTCATTATAGCTTTTAGTAAAATGTGTTTTGGGGAGGGGGGGGGTGTAGTGCACTGTAGGACTCTGTGGGCGTGGCCTAAGCTTTTATACTTAATGGTTTTATTTTTTCCCCTAACATTACTTTTACTTTTATACTTTAAGTAGCTTTAAAACCAGTACTTTTTACACTTATACTTAAAGAGTAAAAAGCTTTGATGATCATACTCTACTACTACTCTACTACTACTACTACTACTCTACTTTCTGTAGGAGTATTATTTATATTTATACTAATATTAGAGTTTTATTAAGCTATTAAACACTTATGCTGTGCAAAATAGAAGATTTTCTACTTTTATGAGTATCCTTTTTCTTAATTTGGGAACAGCTGTTTAAATCTGTGTGTGAAAAAATATCCTTCACATTCACACACACACACACACACACACACACACACACACACACACAAACTAGACGTTACAGCAGTGTTGGGTTACTCGGAGTCAATAGAACACTGAATTCACAAGGGCTAGACAGGAAATGACCTCATGACATGAAGGGGTTCTATCTGGACACACAGAGAGAAAATAAAAAAAATGTAAAAGTTCTGGATTCAAAAATACTTAAAGTATAAAATTAAAAGTAAAAGTAATGTAAGGAGAAACAATAAAGCCATTAAGAACAAAAGCTTAGGCCACGCCCACAGAGTCTGGTGCTGGTTTCCCTCCACAGAATGGTGAGAGCAGACGAAAGAATGTTCTTCTAAAGACTGTGAGGATTTGTAGCTAACTGATTCTATTTTATTAAATATTCTTCACATTTACAGTATATACAGAGTTTGGGATGAGTTGGGGAGTTGGGGATAAGTTGGGGAGTTAGGGATGAGTTTGGGGGGTTGGAGATGAGTTGGGGAGTTGGGGATAAGTTGGGGAGTTAGGGATGAGTTTGGGGGGTTGGAGATGAGTTGGGGAGTTGGGGATAAGTTGGGGAGTTAGGGATGAGTTTGGGGGGTTGGAGATGAGTTGGGGAGTTGAGGATAAGTTGGGGAGTTAGGGATGAATTTGGGGGGTTGGAGATGAGTTGGGGAGTTGAGGATAAGTTGGGGAGTTAGGGATGAGTTTGGGGGTTGGAGATGAGTTGGGGAGTTGGGGATAAGTTGGGGAGTTAGGGATGAGTTTGGTTGTTGGAGATGAGTTGGGGAGTTGGGGAGTTAGGGATGAGTTTGGGGGTTGGAGATGAGTTGGGGAGTTGGGGATAAGTTGGGAAGTTAGGGATGAGTTTGGGGGTTGGAGATGAGTTGGGGAGTTGAGGATAAGTTTGAGATTGAAGTGATGAAGATGAGTTGGGGATAAGTTAGAGAGTTGGAGATGAGTTGGAAATGAGTTGGGGAGTTGGGGATGATTTGAGGATGAGTTGCAGAGTTGGGGATGAGTTAGGGATGAGATTGGGAGTTGGTGATGAGTTGGGGGTTTGGGAGGAGTTGGGAATGAGTTGGGCAGTTGGTGGGGAGTTGGGTATGAGGTGACAATGAGTTTGGGAGTTGTGGATGAGTTGGGGATTGGTGGGGTTGTTGGGAATGAATCAGTCAGGCAGTTGGGAAGAGTTAGGGAGTTGGAAATGAGTTGAAGGTGAGTTGGGGAGATGGGGACGAGTTAGGTATTTTGGAGGAGTTGGGGATAAGTTGGGAATGAGTTGGGGAGTTGTGAATGATTTAGGGATAAATGAGGGATGAATTGGGGATGAATTAGGGATGAGTTGTCAGAGTTGAAGAGCTGGAGATGATTTAAGGATGAGTTAGGGAGCTGGAGATGAGTTGAGGAGTTGGGGATGAGTTGAGGATGAGTTGGTTGGTTGGGTTGAGTTGGGCTGTGAAGGGTCCATCAGTTCTGTCCTTCAATTCTCTCTGAATATAGAACATCCTTCAATGAAGTAGGGACCAAGAAATAAAGCCTAGGCCTGGAAAACAGCAATAATGTCAATGAAAACAATGAAGTATGATAAATACGTTATTTGGTTTAAAAATATATTCATATATTCCATTCCCTTTTAGATGTAACACATAATTGTACATATTATTATACCAGCATATTCTCTTTATGTAAAATCAACAGCTACTTTTTTCGAAGTACAGTCAGCACTCGGGATGAGACCTCTGGGAATTTGGAGATCTGCTCTCTGTTTATTATCTGTTATCTGTAACTAATGGCGTTTAGAGCAGATCTGTATTATATCCTGATCACTGCGGTCAGGAATTCCTGAGATTTCCTGCACTTAGACAACAACAGGAAAGCCACTGACTTAAAACCCATTTGTAATGGAGTTCAGTGAGCAGATGCTGAAGTATCTGGGCTGCAGTGGAAGCTAAATTCAGCTCTGGAAGAGTTTACACTTTTTACAGACCAAACTACATACAGTACAGTACAGTAATTTTCTGTTTCAATGGAAATCAGTTTAAAAATAATTTAATTTTTGAATATTTCTAAAGGTCCATTCATCGTTTGATGATTTAATTTATTAAGGGGTTTATTAAAAGCAATCCAAACCAAAGTTAGAGACGAAAATACTGGAAACCAAACATCAGATGACAAATAAAAAAAAATATTTGAATAGTTGAATAGTTTAACTACTTCTTGTCCCATGACATTTTTATCATTTTTGAGTTGGGGAAGTGCGGATGAGTTTTGGAGTTGGGGGAGAGTTGGAGATGAGTTGGGGAAGTGCGGATGAGTTTGGGAGTTGGGGGAGAGTTGGAGATGAGTTGGGGAAGTGCGGATGAGTTTGGAAGTTGGGGGTGAGTTGGGAAAGTGGGGATAAGCTGGGGAAGTATGGATAAGTTTGAAAGTCGGGGTGAGTTAGGGATGAGTTGGGGAGGTGGGAATGAGTTGGGGAGGTAGGGATGAGTAGGGGATGAGTTGGGGATAAGTTGTGGGTGAGGTGCAGATGAGTTTGGAAGTTGGGGATGAGTTGGGGATGAGTGTGGGAGGTGGGGATGAGTTAGATATGAGTTGGGGATAAGTTGGAGATGAGTGTGGGAGGTGGGGATGAGTTGGGGAAGTGCGGATGAGTTTGGGAGTTGGGGGTGAGTTGGGAAAGTGGGGATAAGCTGGGGAAGTGATTGGGGTTGAGTTTGGGATGAGTTGGAGAGGTGGGCATAAGTAGGGGTTTAGTTTGGGAGTTGGGGATAAGTTGGAGGTGCATTTGGGAGGTGGGGATGAGTTTGGGAGTTTGGGGATGAGTTGGGGAAAGGTTGGGGAGATGGGGATGAGGTGAAGTCGTGATCATGCAACATCCATACCTCACTAATGCTCTTGTCAGTCAATGCAATTAAATCCTCACAAGGATGCTGATAGAAAGTCTATTCTCTGGACAATAGAGACAGTTACTCCAACAAAAGGACGATAAACTCATTATAATACCTTAATTACAGAAGAAAGAATGAGTGGATGAGCCAGTGTACTTTTTATCCGGAAAAATGTTTTTACAGCTCTGGAAAAAAATAAAAGAGCACTTAAAAATTATGAGTTTCTTTGATTTTACCAAATGTAAATCCTCTGGAATATAATCAAGAGGAAGATGGATGATCACAAACCATCAAACCACCAAACTGAACTGCTTGAATTTCTGTACCAGGAGTAAAGCAGCATAAAGTTATCCAAAAGCAGTGTGTAAGACTGGTGGAGGAGAACATGATGACAAGATGCATGAAAAAAAAACTGTGATTAAAAACCACCAGGGTTATTCCACCAAATATTGATTTCTGAACTCTTAAAACTTCTAATTTTCTGTAAAAACAATATTTTTATTTGTAATTTGGGAGAAATGTTGTCTGTAGTTTATAGAATAAAACAACAATGTTCATTTTACTCAAACATAAACCTATAAATAGCAAAATCAGAGAAACTGATTCAGAAACTGAAGTGCTCTCTTCATTTTTTCCAGAGCTGTATATGGTGTAACAGAGGAAGAGTGATTTCTCTCTGATTTCTGCTCTGTACTCACATTTATACACAACAGGCTGTGTAATTAATATGTCCGTCCACCCACACACCCACACACACACACACACACACACACACACAGTAAGGAGGTCCTCTTCCCACGGCCTGGCGTGGAGCCTGAGAGGAATGTGGGCTGAGAATGTGTCTCTGGGCTGCTGGTGTTCCCCTGAACCCACTCACTCTTCAGAACCCTCAGGAGACCCCCATATCCCAACTGTGTGTGTGTGTGTGTGTGTGTGTTGTTAGGAGACTGATGTCCACATCTGGCCAGTGAGAGATTTTAGAGTTTGGGATTTCCTTAAACACGAGACCAAAAATCAGTTAATTACTAAATAATATGGTTTATTTAAAACATACCCAAATACTGTGTGATTTACTGCTGCCAAAACGCTAAATGATTAAAACTAGACTAAATACAACTAATAATAACAAAATGAATAAATAAATGACTAAAACTAGACGAAAACTAATAATAACTAAATGACTAAATGACTAAAACTAAAATACAACTAATAATAACTAAATGACCAAATTTATAAATAAATGACTAAAACTAGACGAAAACTAATAATAACAAATAATACAACAAATAAACTAAATGACTAAAACTAAACTAAACCAAATAATAACTAAATGACTAACTAAATAACAAACTAGAATAAAACTAATAGCTAAATGAGTTAAACTAGATTACAAGTAATAACTAAATGACTAAAACTACAGTAGAACTAATAATAACTAAATGAATAAAACTAGAATACAATATATAATAATTAAATGACTAAAACAAGAATACAAATAATAATAACTCTAAAATTAATAATAACTAAATGACTAACGAAATAACTAAAACTAGAATACAACTAATAAATAAATGACTAAAACTAGCTTAAAACTAATAACTAAATGACTAAAACTAGACTAAAACTAACAACTAAATGAATAATGACTAACTAAATCACTAAAACTAAACTAAACCAAATAATAAATGACTAAGCAAATAACAAACTAGAATAAAACTAACAACTAAATGACTAAAACTAGAATACAACTAATAATAACAAAATGAATAAATAAGTGACTAAAACTAGTATAAAACTAATAACTTAATGACTAAAACTGGAATACAACTAATAATAACTAAATGACTAACTAAATTACTAAAAATAAAATAAAACAAATAATAACTAAATGACTACAAAAAATAACAAACTAAAATAAAACTATTAACTAAATGACTAAAACTAGAATACAACTGATGACTAAATGCTTAACTAAATAACTAAAACTATACTAAAACTAATAATATCTAAATACCTAAAACTAGAATACAAATAATAAGTAAATGACTAAAACTAGAATACAACTAATAATAACGAAATGAATAAATAAATGACTAAAACTAGACGAAAACTAATAATAACTTAATTAATAAACTAAACTAAAACAAATAATATTTAAATAACTAAATGAATAAAACTAGAATACAACTAATAATAACACTAAAATTAATAATAACTAAATGACTAACTAAATAACTAAAACGAGAATACAACTAATAATAACTAAATAATTAAAACTATATTAATAATAAAAATATCTATAAATAACTAAAAAAAGAATACAAATAATAACTAAATGACTAAAACAAATAATATTTAAATGAATAAAACTAGACTACAGCTAATATATATATATATATATATATATATATATATATATATATATATATATATATATATATATATATATATATAATAGTATATGTAGGGCACAGCTTCCACCTAAAAGCTTCAGATTCAGAGCCCCAACCGTTCATAGTCTTAAATGATTTACTAAATGAAGGTAGTTTTAAGGTTGTTTTAGTCTGTGATCCTGTTAATAGAAGAGAGAATGGGAGACACAGCAGGGACACAATAGACATACATGAGACAAAAACAAGGTGCAGTAGTGGTGGGGGAGAAATAAGATATATAAATGGAAATAAAAAGAAATAAGATATATAATATAAAAGAGTGGGAGACACTATGACCGTTTCTGGGGACACTGTGATCTGTGTTCTTGTCTGTACTTGTGTTCTTGTGTACGGTGGCCGAGAAAGCCCAGCGCAGTGCAAATTGAAAAGCGCTGCAAAAGCACAAAACACATCCATCAAAATTACAACACAGGCGCAGCAAATAGAAAAACGCGCTGCAACTAGAAAAACGCGCTGCAAATAGAAAAACGCGCTGCAAATAGAACCACAACACAACGGAAGTGAGTCACAACACAACGGAATTTTCCCGGGGGACCTTAAAAGATACTGTACCAGCTAAGCTGCGTCTTCAGTAACGTCTCGGACTTCACTATGTGTACAAAGGACAATAAGTGGCAAACAAGGCGTTTTGTGAAGCAGAACTTTTAATAAACATAACTTACTTTTCAGAAGCTTGTTTGCCACTTATTGTCCTTTGTATACAGCTGGTACAGCATCTTTTAAGGTCCCCCGGGAAAATTCCGTTGTGTTGTGACTCACTTCCGTTGTGTTGTGGTTCTATTTGCAGCGCGTTTTTCTATTTGCAGCGCGTTTTTCTATTTGCAGCGCGTTTTTCTATTTGCTGCGCCTGTGTTGTAATTTTGATGGATGTGTTTTGTGCTTTTGCAGCGCTTTTCAATTTGCACTGCGCTGGGCTTTCTCGGCCACCGTACTTGTGTACTCGGGAAACGTCATCAGTCGCAGCCCAAGTACTGTTCCATTCAGAAGATCACAGTTTGCCAAGTACACAACTAATACCCGGATGTGTTCTTGCTCCTCCCACTTTATCGAGGATGCATGGAAGGTGACTTGTGTGAACTTCTCACAGCCCGATAACCCAGAATGCACCTCGCAGCAGTATCAGAGTAATGCAGGAGGAGAAGGTACATACCTGTAAGCACCTGTACGTTTTTAAAACAGTACTGCTGTGTGCTAAAACAATGTTTTAAGTTAATTTTAGGCGAGAATGTGGGGGTTTAGACTTCAGATATGTGGTTTATTTGTTAAGAAAGCGGCTAGGTGAAAATGTGCTCCTGTGTTTTATGAACAACGCTTTCTGCTCCTCTAAGAGGGTGACGTCATCAAGTACACAGCTGGTCCAATTCCAGAACAGGAGTCGCTAAATGACGCCAACACCTAATTTGCATAATACATGTTATTGAAGATGTAAAGGATTAAGGTTGTGGGAGTAAAAAGAGGGTAAAAAAACATCCTAAATATGTTAGAAATGTTATAAATAAACAACATCTGTTGCTTTTTAAATAGGCCGTCACCTTTTTACAGTAACTTCATTTTACGTGAATTACATAAATTAGTTTTTTGCCGTGTTCTTATAAGAGCAGCAGTTAGCAAGTGTTAATTTACGTTTTTTTAGGGTTTTTTTTTACGTTTTCTTTATTTTTAAACCTACCATAGACAAATTGTTCAATGGTTCAATAGATATTTAGCTTTTTATAAAGAGGCAGACACTGTGGAGGAGGTGAGTGACAGCTGAATGTGGTGAATGACTGAGACTGTGTGAGTTAAATTCAATATTTTTTTTCATTTTACACTGAAGACAGTTATATTTACATCCTGATCTGTAAATACGGGGCGGGGTCAGTCAGCGGTGGCTGTGGGCACGGTGTTGGTGGAGCGGTGTGTGAGTGTTGTGGGCGGGGCTCACGGCAGGAGCCGCTGCAGCGCGGCTGAAGAGAGCGTGTGTTCATCTCAGAGTCGCCAAAAGTCTCCAATAACACCGCAAAAACTCGCTATATTTGTCGGTAGTCGCTAAAGGGGCTGAAAATTGGGCTGCTCTCACTGACGCGACTCAGGGATTATGTCACACGCAGCACCGTGCGCAGTGACCTAGTGCCTGTAAATTTAATGATCCAATAAAGGTAATTTAAAAACCAGGACGTTTCCTCACTTTTTGAAAAAAAAAAAAAAAACCCGGGACGCCCGTGACAGGACGTGAAATACGGACATGGAATGGGACATGTTCCACCCAATATTAGAAACAGGTGTATTTGTCCCCCCCAAAAATGATATTGTTTCGCTCAGATCAGCTGTACAATTAATGAGGAGACAGACCGGACCAATCATGGAGCCGGTTCAGGTATTAAGTCCCGCCTCTCAGTAGAAACAGCCAATCAGCATGCTGGTTTTGCGGCGCTCAGTGTGCTGGTGGGGGAAGCCCCTCCCTCGCTGTGAGATTTAGCAGCGGGATCGGGCTGCAGCAGCTTCAGCTGATTTTAAAGCAGATCTGGATATACGGAGATTTTTCTAAAAAGGTAACGATAGGCTAACCACTTCAACTGTGATGATATGTTTCTGATAGCTGGTTAAAAATACACATCTCTGAATCAGCACACAGTTTAAACCCACTGTGATTAATAAACTGCAGCTGTGTTAGTGAGTTATCTTAACTTTGGAATTAGTTAGATTGGGAGTCAAGGTTAAAGAAAAAAATAAACTATATATGTAATGTTCAACGTGCCCTGTACCTGATCAGCTAATCACTATTTCATTTTCAAACTGTGTTTATTAATTTATTAAGGACTTTTTGTGAGCTATAATGAACGAAAAAAGAGTGGAGAAAATGTAAATATACAGAATTGACATGCCAATACATAATAATAATAATAATAATAATAATAATAATAATAATAACCAAATCTGTTATATTATTTTAAATATTAGGTGATAACTGATCATTTTTGTCATATGTATATAATTCAGACATTGCATGCATAATTTTTTCTAACAACAGTAACTGTAAAGTGGAGTAACATGTTTAGGTTGTAAAATCACCTTTACTTGGATGTAACTAATAATAAACAAAATACAGAAAAAAATGATTATTTGTGATTAAAAGTAATTTCCACAAATGTTGTTCTAGGAAACTATAGGGTGGCAAATATCGAGCCCGCTCCTACACCCTTGTACTTGTGTATTGAGAAACGGCCTGTATGTACAATACAACAAGAACACAATAGACATACGTGAGACGGAAGACAATAGTGCAATATTGATGGTGATTGAGATGGAATGACAGTATAAACAGAACCCGTATAACAGTAGTGCAAATATGGTATATAGCTTAAGGCTGGTAAAGTGAATGAGCCTGTCATGAGCCTCCTGGCAAACCAACATGGATACCATAGCAACACCTTAGCAACCACCTATCAACACCTTACCAACTATTTAGTTTAAATTTTGCAACTTTACATACAGCAAGAAAGCTGTGTTTCATATTTGGGTGCAGTTTCTTTATTCCAGACCTGTAAAATTGTCTTCTTGGCTATTAATTACCCATGCCATGTTGAATTGCTTGTATTGTAAAATAATAATGCAGTTCAATAATCTGGTGATCAGCGTAAGATTGGGACTTCTAGATTTTAGGAAAGGAGGATTTCTTACGGTGTAGCACAGCAATAAAACACTTGTAACCAAAAATAATGTAATTAGGGGCAGGACCGATATAGATAGGCTAGTGCCATCTTAACTCTTGCATTTAGTACTTAGATAGAGTGCAGTTTTGTTTGGGAGTAGTGTAATCTGTGCAATAATTTGTATTGAATTAACTGATTTAACTTGAATTTACACAGAAAAAACAGGAGAGTTGTTACTCTCAAAGTGTAATTTTAACTAATTCAGATTTAAATGGTGTTCAGTGTTGGAGTTATTTGACAGAGTTGAATATTTCAGTGTTAATCCCACTAAACCCCAACTCCACAGAGATTTAATGAAACTCCTCCCAGTTAAACACATTATTTGCATAATGGGTGTGTCCCCCAGACAAGCTAGTTATCTTAAAAAGCCAGCTTAATGTATTATAAATTAATATATATATAACCAGCTAGTTAAGCTAGTTAATTATTAAATAGCTAGCTAGTTAGCTAGCCAACTTACAATTAAGGTGGAATGGGAAATTTGACAAACCAGTTTTAATTTCACTGCTACATTTTATTTGTTATTAACTTAAAAACAATTCTAAAAAGAGTAGTTTACCACAATAAAGACAGCTTAATGTTTTATAATTTAATATACTTTAAAATGGTGCCTGACAGAAAAGCTAAGCTAATTAACACAATCAACAGCTAGCTAGTTAGCTAGCCAAATTACATTTAAGGTATAATAGGAAAACTGACAAACCAATTTTAGTCTCACAGCTACATTTTATTTGTTATTAAATTAAAAACAATTCTAAAAAGAGTGGTTTACCACAATAAAGCCAGCTTAATGTTTTATAATTTTATATATTTTAAAGCAGCGCCTGACAAAAATGCTAAGCTATCTAAAGCTAGTTAGACAGATAACAGCTAGTATTTCAACAGGGTCTTATACAAAGTATATCTAGCTTTTGTGTAGCTACTGTACACTTGCAAAAATATATTTTAAAAGATTATTCTATGAAATTAGTATTTAAATTGATTTTATTACCTGAATGGCCTTTAAACCACTCAATAAAATGGCTTCCTGATTCTTCTGTCAGGCTGTGGAGGAGTGTGGAAGGAGCCTAAACTAAACTTATAAGGACAAGGAAAATAAACAGAAATAAATAAATTGGGAAATACATTAATGCAGAAATAAATAGTTATGTAAATAAATAAACAAATGAATCAAAGGAAAAATTAAACAATGTTAATAAAGAAACCCATAAATAACAAATTATTAATATATTTATTTTTATATTAATTATAATTATGCTTTACAGTTTTAATCACCATATTACTTTTGAGAGATTTACTTTTTACTTTTTTTATTTATTTATTTTTAATTTTGGCAGTTTTGGTCCTCCATAGGTCGCTATCATATAAACCCAAACTAAAACGCTCCCATCTCCTTCACTTCCTTTATTATGCCTACATTCAGAGTTGCCAGGTTGGCGGTTTTTCCGCCAAACTTTGCTTGTTTGAAAATCCAGTTGCGGGTGAAAATTCAGGGGGCTGGGTGCGTTTTTTGGGCTACATTAACAAAAAAAAAAAAAAAAAAAAAAAAAAAATATATATATATAATTTAACCAGAAATCACTAGAAGATGAAACAATGTTAAAGAGGAAAGAAGAGAGTTCAGGAGGGGGCAAGAACAATAAAGAGTAAGTAAAAGCTATTAAATGTTGACTGGGCGCGTTATATTAGACGTTCATATTAACTGCTGCCAAAAATCTCTATTAAACGTAAAGTTACATTACAAAGAAACACGTAAGAAGTGTGTTCAGTACAAAATATATGTGTTATATATGTCATATAATTCAGACATTGCACACATATGTTTTTCTAATAACAGTAAATGTAATGTGGAGTAACATGTTTAGGTTGTAAAGTCAGCTTTAGTTGGATTTAACTAAGAATAAACAGAAGTACAGAAAAAAACAGATGTATTTTGGAGTGAAAATAGACTGTGGATGGAGGGTAAGACAGTAATGAGCATCAGGATGCACAGGGTAACTGTGCTAATAGTGTATTTGGTTGGAACTGGAAACAAAGAAAAGTGATGTCCAGCCCAGTGTATGTGAGTGTGTGTGTGTGTGTGTAATCTGCACCAGATGACCACTAGTGAAGTTAGAGAGGTTGCAGTGGGCGGACGTTTCCTCCCTCTCTCTCTCTCTCTCTCTCTCTCTCTCTCTCTTTCTCTTTCTCTCTTTCTCTCAGTTTCCTCTGCAGCTGGATCTGCGGGGCGGCTCGCGCGCTCAGTCCGGTCGCAGCTGGATCTCGGTAGAGGAATGTCCTCTGCACCGTCCCGGGAATGGCCGCGCGCGCGCTCACCGTCCTCCTTCTGTCCGCCGCCGCCGCGCTCCGCCTCGCGCCGGCCGATCCGCACCCTCCCTGCCCCGAGCCCTGCGAGTGCGGGCGCGCGACGCCCCCGCAGCCCTTACTGCACGTCCTGTGTGCCAACCGGGGTCTGCGCGCCGTGCCGAGCGCGCTCCCGGTGGAGAGCGCGCGCCTCGTGCGCGTCCTGAGCCTGGCGGGCAACTTCATCAGCGACGTGGGCGCGCGCGACCTGGCTCACTACCGCCGCCTGGCGAGTCTCAACCTGCAGTTCAACCGCATCGGAAGGGTGCACCCGCGCGCGTTCGCGAGGCTCCATGAGCTGCGCGAGCTGTACCTCGGACACAACCTCCTCGCAGCGCTGACCCCGCGTATGCTCCGCCCACTGACGCAGCTCTCTGTCCTTTACATCAACAACAACATCATCGAGGAGCTGGAGCCTGGCGCCTTCGGAAGCCTGGAGCACGTGACGCGCCTGCGGCTGGAGTCCAACCGTCTGCTGCGCGTGTACCCCGCCACCTTCGCCAATCTCACGCGCCTGCACTTCCTCAACCTCTCCGACAACCTGCAGACGGAGCTGCGGGACAGCAGCGTGTTCGCGGGCCTCGCTGCACTCAGGACACTGCTGCTTGCACGTAACCGCATCGTGCACGTGAGTACTGGCATTTTCCGGGACCTGGAGAGTCTTGAGACGCTGTCGCTAAGCGGGAACGGGATCATACAGATTGAGTCTCATGCTCTGGAGGGACTCTCGAACCTCAGGGAGCTTGCACTTGACCGCAACGCTCTGACTGAGGTACCTGCAGAATTGCTGGACCCACTCGTGCACCTTGAGAACCTCGATTTGGGTGGGAACCAGATTGTGCACGTGCACGAGGATGCTTTCAAAAACCTGGCGCGACTTCGTGTGCTAACGCTACGCCAGAACCGCCTCACAAGGCTGGAGGGCGGCACGCTGGCGGGGAACACTGGGTTACGTACACTGGACCTGCGTGGAAATGAGTGGAGGTGCGGTTGCCAGGTGGAGGCGCTGAGGAGTCAAGTGGGTGGAGGAGGTAAAGATGGAGGAGAGACAGAGGTACAGTGCTACGATGGAAAGCTTGAGGAGCAAGTGGAAGAGGTGGAGCCTGAGGAATGGTGCACAGCAGCAGCTGGTGCACCAGAGAAGGAGGTGATGGAGGAAGTTGTGGTGAAAGAGGAAGTGTTTGCGAAAGAAGTAAAGGAAGTATTAGATGAGGAGGTGCTAGAGGAAGTGGTGGTGAAAGAGGAAGTGGTGGAGGAGGTGCTGGAAGAGCGTGGGAAGGCCAGCGCCCTCAAGGGAACACTGGCGACCAACACTGTTCCCCTAGCAACGGAGGACGCCTGTCTCTTTAACCGTCATCACATCGACAACGTCACAGCGGATGACATCACAGACACCACGGCAACCGTCCGATGGAGTGCGCAAGGGTGGGGCAACAAACTTTCGCTGCACTTCCGCGTTTTCTTCGACCGGCTGGGCAGCTCCACGCGATTCCCACGCTACGCCCACGCCGACGGTACGAACAGAGAGCTAACTTTACGGGAGCTCCGCCCAAACTCCGCCTACATGGCATGTGTGGAGAGTATTGTGGGCGGGGCTTCGTGTCACATGGCCTCGCGGGAGCACTGCACGGGCTTCGTGACTGGGACAGATGGAGGTGGCGCTCAAGAGGTGGGGGCGTGGCACATGGCTACGGCAGCTCTAGCGGTGAGCGTGCTGCTAGTGGTACTACTGGGAGGGGCGGGGCTTGTGCACACTTTCAAAAAAAGAAGGAGGACAAGGAGTAACAGGATGAAAGGTGGGGGGAGGGGGTACTCATACTCGGCTCGCACGCCCTTCCGTAGCGCCATGGTTACAGCGTGCGCGTCGTCGGAGTTCAGCGCGTACCGTAGCGGCCGCTCGCTGGCCGAGGACGGGGACCTGATCCAGTTTACAGGGGAGCGGCTCTACAGCGCCCCCCTCGGGTCCAGAGAGGGGGACGCCACCGTGCCGAGGTTCTCCGACTAGCAGCGGTGTGTGATAGAATGAGTGAGTGTGTGTACAGCTGTGTGCAAAAGTTTTGGCACCCCTCTCTGGGGTGTGATGTCAGTGGGAAATCCCTTTATTTTAAATTACGTTAATCTCACACGCGCCACGTGAACCGCATGACTCAGGTCACGTGTGCTTTACAAGCTGCTGAGAAGCTTTTAGCTGCCTTTTAGATGTAGACGTACACGTACCATCAAATAGGCGAAAATTCTGGCAATAGTGGTGCCAGAAAAATAAATAAATAAATAAAATAAGTGTTGTTTTCTGCTACCCCTGCTGACAGAAAATGACCTTTTTATAGTTATAAACTGTGTTTGACAACAATATAACAGCATAACAATTGTGCACAGAAAATGTTGCATTTTTTTAATTCAAATCATTTTTTTGTTTATTATTTTACAGTTAGTTTGGTGAAATAAAAAAAATGGTATGTTATGTATTTAACATAAGATATTTTGCTAGTTTGCTATTAAATGCATTAAGATCGTGCCATTAATAATTCGCTCCTGAATGGTTGCTATATTAATATAAACTGGTTTTATATTAAATTTGTCAAGGTCAACGGCCAACATAGACCTAAACACAGCACTAAGCTGAAGCTCAGTTATAAAGTTATATGAAAAAAACAGGTTTTTAATTACGAAAGAACAAACAAACGTTGTTGTACAGAAACAAATGCATGTTAACTGTGTGATGTCAGTGTTCTCAAAAGAAACTGTGTGAAAATGTGGCCAGAAAGCAGAGAATTTTGTTAAAAATAATTTTAGACATTTAATTAAAAAAAAAATTTTTTTTGTTTTTTTGTTATTTTTTAAGTTAATCAAATCTAATGTGAATCATCAAGTACATAAATTACATAAATGCTGTTTGTAAAGATTTAGGTTTTTAAACAACAGTGTAAGTAATTCAGCCAGGGGTACCCAAACTTTTGCACTGCTAGGTTTTTACGATGTGTGTGTGTGTGTGTGTGTAATTAGGTAGACAGTGAATAGCATGAATATACTGAATGTAGACTGTAATTGTACAACATTGTGCCTCACAATTAGCCCAAACATTAAGACTATATATACACTCATAGAGGCCGGGCAGCTGGGAACAGTGGGAGTGCAGTGTGAACAAGAAGCAGTGTGTGTGTGTGTGTGTGTGTGTGTTAATGTGTTTGTGTGTTTGTGTGTGTGTGTGGTTATGCTTGGCAATACTTCAGGGGTGCTAAAAAGCCTAGGCTGTGTTCCAATTGTGCATTCATTACTACTACTAGCTAGTATTTGAGTAGTTAATTTGTAGTATAGATATGAATTTGACTGATTTGATTTATACTTACTTTCTTTACTATTAAAAAATGATGAGTTTCTTTGATTTTACCAAATTGAAAATCTCTGGAATATAATCAAGAGGAAGGTGGATGATCACAAACCATCAAACCACCAAACTGAACTGCTTGAATTTTTGCACCAGGAGTAAAGCAGCATAAAGTTATCCAAAAGCAGTGTGTAAGACTGGTGGAGGAGAACATGATGCCAACCAGGGTTATTCCACCAAATATTGATTTCTGAACTCTTAAAACTTTATGAATATGAACTTCTCAGTCAGACTCACTAAAGTTGCTGCTTTATACAGCGTATCACAGATTCACAGCATTGTATTAATATTCCATTGTGAGATGCTGCCCTGTGATTCCCACCCCTAGTGCATAGTATATACTGGGTAGTATTTGTAGTGTGTCGTGCACAATTGGGACCCAGCCATAAAGTTCACTTTAAAAGCACATTTGTAATTTGTAATATTTTTATACCAGCTGCTGGATGGCATCATGTTACTTTTTTATGTATGATAATAATGTATTTTATATGTACCATTGTTTTAATTTTGTAACAGTATTTTTAAAATAAACAGCCTGTCATTAATCACAAATCTTGTATAATGAAAAATGTTTTAATCAGATGCATTTTTCTTTTGCATTGCTGTGTGTGTGTGTGCGTGTGTGTGCATTTGCACATCTGTGTCAGCAATGGGTGGAGCCTAAAGTAGCTAAATAATGCATTCATTTAAAAATCTCTACAAACATTTAGACATGCATCAACTATTTGTCCAAATTTTAAACTTATTATTTCACTTTTAAATTAAAAACTCAAAAAAGTTTAAGCAATATTGTTTGTTTGTATTGATTATTTGTATTGATTTTAATAACATATGGTGTTTTCAGAGGCCTAAATAGGCGTCGCTGCCTAATTATAAACAAGGTTGTGCGTTTTGAACAGATAATGGGTGATTTATTAATCTAAGTTAATCAGATTTTAAACTGTACAATTAAGTAGATTTATTTCTGAGTAGCAAATTAATGAATGCATACCTGGTATAGATTTAAAAGCTCCCTGTAATGAACATTAATGAACATAAAAATCGTCTTTTTGGCCTAAACCATCTGGGAAAATTGGAAGTAAAAAAAAAAAAAAAAAAACGGACCAGAAGCTGAACTTCATCTAGATTTTTCATTCAGATTTCCGTTCCACCTTAAATGCTTACTGCAGTAACACACAGACAGTTTAGTTTCCCTCAAAATACTAAAAAAAAACTTTATTCTCTTGCAATATTGTAATTTTAATCTCATAATCTAACAATTTTAATCTTGTAATATTATGACTTTATTCTCGAAGTGAATTGTTTTTATTTTTTAAGAGTGGCCATATAAAAACAGTAATATTGCGCAATATTACGAGATTAAAATCCTAATATTACAAGATTAAGGTCATAATATTAGAGAAGAATATAGTTGTAGCTGCTTGGGCTGCAGTTTAAGAGCGCTGATCTGTTACAGGGCTGCTGTGATTATCATCAGTTATCTACATTTCTAAGCTGTCGATTATACAGTAAATACAGTAGTGGTACAGTTCAATAACATTTAATAGGTAATAAAGTGTCCAGATTTTGACTTGGACTGCATGTGTGTTACTGCACTAAGCATTTAAGGTGGAATAGAAATCCGAATAAGACGCTGGTAAAAAAAATCTAAATCAAGTTCGGCTTCTGGATCAGCAAATTAAAAGAGGAAATACAAGCTGTTATTTGTTTCATAAACAAAATAATGAATTATTTTTTTTATTTTCAGATTTGGATTCTCAATTAATAAATTAAAAGAATGAAATGAACAATACACAGATTTCAAGACATGCTCAGTTAATGCATTGCTACCCATGCTTATCGCTGTCCAAAAATGAAATAAGCATAAATAAATAAATGCACATATAAATGAAGAAATAAATAAATATATAAATCAATAAATAAGAAATGCATTTATTAATTTATTTATTTACCTATACAATTATTTATGCGTGTATTTATTTATTTGTTAATATATTTATTTATTAATTAATTTATATGTGCATTTATTTATATATTTATTTACTTGTTTCAACGTTTATTTATTTATATCTTTATTTATTTATACATTTATATGTGCATTTATTTATATATTTATTTACTTGTTTCAACGTTTATTTATTTATATCTTTATTTATTTATACATTTATATGTGCATTTATACGGAGCCCGGGAGGGGCCGTGGATAAAAAAAACAATTAAATCGAGTGAACGATGTAGCAGTTCGTGCTCACGTTTTCTTTAATTCGAGTGAACGATTTGCAATTCGTGCTCACGATTTCTTTAATTCGTGCGCACGATTTCTGTAATTCGAGTGAACGATTTCTGTAATTCCTGCTCACGTTTTTATGCAATAAGACAATAAGCTGGGAGGGAAAGGAGCATTTTCTCTCTTGATCTGTTACAGGGGTGCAGTGATGATAATCAGTTATCTACCTTTATAACCTGCTGATATTAATGCACTAGTGTTACAGTTAGATGTACAGTACAGTGAGCAGATTTTGCCTGGTGGTGGAATCTCTACAGCGCGTGGGGGAGAGCCGTCCGCGGCACGGGTTCCCTGGCCGCGAGCGCAGGTCTTCACGGAGCTTATTTACCAACAATATAGACAAATATAGTCAATTCCAGTCATGATTAAAGGAAACAAACATTACTAATGCAGGATAACTGTGTGTTATTAAAACCAGATCAAAACAAAGTTATAATGCAATGTGGAACTGTTTATAATTTCTTATTTTCAACAATAGTATAACGTAAAGAAGTATAATTATATAAATATACAGCTATAAGACTTAGGTCCAAATGTACACTGTAAAAGTTAATAAAGATAATACAAAATTAATGCAAGGTGTGACAGTTGTCTATGAATGGCTCATATAAGAGCTGCTTTAAATATGTAACACTATATAAAATCAAAATAGCTGGTCTAAAATACTATTAATACAATGTATTAAGATATTTAGTAAATAGGCATTTAATATAATAATTTGGATCAATTTGATAATTTATTCCAATATGTTTCCTAAAATAATTAAGTTTCTATATCTGATGAAATGTCCTGAATATCTGCTTATTCTCAAATCACAGTGTCCTGCCCAGAAACATGCCACAAGCTTCAAATAAAAAAAAATATAATAATTATAAACTTCTTAAATGTATATTTTCTGAATTATGTGTTTATTTATTATACAAATTATTAAAATATAGATTAAATCTATCATAAAAGTAATAATGATGTAACCAGATTTAAGAAGGTGTGCATTTCCTTGGAGGCTGGCTGAATGTTATTTAGAAATTAATAAACACATTTGCACATTGCATTATAACTTTGTTTTGATCTGGTTTTAATAACACACAGTTGTCCTGCATCAGTAAAATGTTTGTTTCCTTTATTCATGACTGGAATTGACTGTATTTGTCTACATTGTTGGTAAATAAGCTCCGTGAAGACCTGCGCGCGCGGCAGGTGTCTGGCGGCGGGGGAACCGATGCCGCGGACGGCTCTCCCCCACGCGCTGTAGAGATTCCACCACCAGGCAAAATCTGCTCACTGTACTGTACATCTAACTGTAACACTAGTGCATTAATAACAGCAGGTTATAAAGGTAGATAACTGATTATCATTACTGCACCCCTGTAACAGATCAAGAGAGAAAATGCTCCTTTCCCTCCGAGCTTCTTGTCTTATTGCGCATAAAAACGTGAGCACGAATTACAGAAATCGTTCACTCGAATTACAGAAATCGTGCGCACGAATTACAGAAATCGTGAGCACGAATTAAAGAAATCGTGAGCACGAATTGCAAATCGTTCACTCGAATTAAAGAAAACGTGAGCACGAACTGCTACATCGTTCACTCGATTTAATTATTTTTTTTATCCACGGCCCCTCCCGGGCTCCGTACATTTATTTATTTATACTTATGTCATTTTCGGTCCTCCGAAATCACACTGCTGTGGGATGTGATATGAACTGTGTCCAGAAGGGGGCAGTGTTCTTTCACAAACAGCTTCTATACAGAGAACAGTAATAAGAACTGTTTTCTTATGGGATTTAATGCATTAAAAACAAATAATGTATATTTAGAATTATGCATATGTATGCAACATGCTAATTTTATGCTAAGACAGATTTAAAAATATGATGTTTTGTTAGAAAAATAAGCTATATAGAAAAACATGGGTTTACATTGTTTAGTAAACAAACAAAAAAAGCAGTTAACTGGAATTCAGGCTTTCAGTTAACAGCTGTGCTGAACTCATCAAGAGTTAATTACTTGAATTTCTTGTCTCTTAATAAAGTGTTTGAGAGCATCAGTTAAAGTAAAGTAGTGAAGAGGTAGAGTTACAGGTATACAGTGAATAGTGAATATTTCAGTAATGTTCTAATCCAGATTATCTCTTGTGAAAATAAAGTATACTTTAATTATGCTGAAATAGGACTTATTTTCGAACTACCAATTTGTATTTAGATACCGCTTGTTTGTACTTAAAATAATATAAATTTGCACTAAATTTATACTGAGTATACTGGTCATATGTTATTGTCGCCACTATTTAATACAATTTAAATATATTTGTGTGAGCTGTGTCCAACTGTACATTAAAAACATATTAAAAGTGTGATTAAAATATAGATTTAACATCACATTCATTTTGAGGAGTGTATAAAAACTTGGAAAAACAAAACAAAAAAAAATCTCACTATGGCTAGGATCAGCTGTTAAAAGTTATTTTACCTACACTAAATTAACTAAAGTAAACTTTTTAAGTATAATTTTAACACATAAAAGGTCGGGTTTAATTTGTCAACAGAAAATTAATGTTTTAGTAAAAAAAATTCACTGAAGTACAGTTTTATTGCAGAAATATCGCCTCCTATGGACACATTTAGAAAAAATAAAGGTTTATCATAAAAAAAGCACAGTTTCGTAAAATAATACTAAGCCTACATTTTTATTAAGTACATCACCAGTATAAAATCAGCACAGGCAAATAAAGTATATTTTTTATAGTATACTAAAATACAGATTAAGCAGGTAAAAATGTAAGTATATTGCTGACATAATAAATAAAATAATTATTTATTATTTATTATAAAAAAATAATTAATAAAAAGTATGCTAAATATCTAACATTGATTATATTCACAAAGTAGAAAAAGTATACTTTTATTATTCCGCATATAGATAAAGTACACTATAATTATATTTAAATACACAACTTTATCACGAGGGATGAGAAGCAATTACTACTCAAATAAGTAAAGAAAATAATTCAGTTCAGTCAATCCGAAAAGAAGAATTTCAAGTGCAGGTGCAAAAAGACCATCAAAAATGTTATTTATGATGATGGAACTGGCACTCATCAGGACCGCCCCAGGAAAGGATAGAGGAAGAGCGAGAGTTTCCTCTGTTGCACAGGATAAATTAATCAGAGTTACCAGCCTCAGAAACTCACCTTAGATTTTAAAATGATATAAATATAAACTAATTTAGATTTTATACGATGAACAATAATCATGTAACCATTAGAAACACGACTGCACAAATAAAAATAAAAACACACACTGGATGCAGAGCACGTTCTTTTAATTAGAAATAGCAATAAAATTTAGTTAGTTGGTACAAAAATAAAGAAATATGGATATTCTTTTTAAAAACTGTACATGGAAAACTCATTAACTCTTTAAGGCCTGAAGATTCAGAGCCAGTGATAGTCTCTCACATTTCATTGTCTTGCTGCAGGATAATCAGACAATCAGATAATCAGATAATTAGACAATCGGATAATCGGACAATCAGACAATCAGATAATCAGACAATCAGACAATCAGATAATCAGACAATCAGATAATCAGACAATCAGATAATCAAATAATCAGATATTCAGACAATCAGATAATCAGACAAACAGATAATCAGACAATCAGATAATCAGACAATCAGATAATCAAATAATCAGATAATCAGACAATCAGATAATCAGACAATCAGACAATCAGATAATCAGATAATCGGATAATCAGACAATCAGATAATCAGATAATCAGATAATCAGACAATCAGATAATCAGATAATCGGATAATTAGACAAACGGATAATCGGACAATCGGACAACCGGATAATCGGACAATCAGATAATCAGACAATCAGATAATCAAACAATCAGATAATCAGAAAATCAGATAATCAGACAATCAGACAATCAGACAATCAGATAATCAAATAATCAGATAATCAGAAAATCAGATAATCAGACAATCAGATAATCAGACAATCAGATAGTCAGATAATCAGACAATCAGATAATCAGATAATCAGACAATCAGCTAATCAGACAATCGGACAATCAGACAATCAGATAATCAGACAATCAGCTAATCAGACAATCAGACAATCAGACAATCAGATAATCAGACAATCAGACAATCAGATAATCAGACAATCAGATAATCAGACAATCAGATAATCAGACAATCGGATAATCGGATAATTGGACAATCGGACAATCAGACAATCAGATAATCAGACAATCAGATAATCAGACAATCAGACAATCAGCTAATCAGACAATCAGACAATCAGATAATCAGACAATCAGACAATCAGACAATCAGACAACCGGATAATCGGATAATCAGATAATCAGTTAATCAGACAATCAGATAATCAGACAATCAGATAATCAGAAAATCAGATAATCAGACAATCAGATAATCAGACAATCAGACAATCAGATAATCAGATAATCAGATAATTTACAAAGAATTGCATCAAAGAGAAACAGCAGTTTGTTTTTGACCGTATGCACCCAGACCAAGCTTTGTGTCTCAGGCTGTATTGTCATTAAAACATATAGAAATGGGCGGAGCCACACGTCATACTGCAACCAGCCAGCAGAGGCGCTACACCATATATACAGTGCCTTGCAAAAGTATTCGGCCCCCTTGAATTTTTTTAACTTTTGACACATTTCAGGCTTCAAACATAAAGATATGAAATTGCAATTTTTTTGTGAAGAATCAACAACAAGTGGGACACAATCGTGATTTTAGAAATAAAAACAGAAAAGTGGGGCGTGCAATATTATTCAACCCCCTTGAGTTAAGACCTTGTATGTGATTACACCTGCAATTGCTTGGGGTTTGTCTCTATCAGAGTTTTGCGGTCATTCAATCACCTGGATATGTTTATTTGTGAACCGTTTCATTGTAGATTTTGCTTTATGTTTTGGATAATTGTCTTGTTGGAAGATAAATCTCCGTCCCAGTCTCAGGTCTTTTACAGACATCAACAGGTTTTCTTCTTCCAGAATGATCCTGTATTTGGCTCCATCCATCTTCCCATCAATTTTAACCAGCCTCCCAAATCTGTCCCTGCTGAAGAAAAGCAGGCCTAAACCATGATGCTGCCACCACCATGTTTCACAGTGGGGATCAGGGTGTGTTCAGGGTGATGTTTTCTGTACAAACAGCACTTTTTATGTCTTTATTTTAACAGTGGTTTTCGTCTTGCCACTCTTCCCTAAAGGCCAGATTTATAGTTGTCCCTGCAGGACCAAGGCGCAGCTAAATAGCTCAAGGTGCATTCAGGAACCAAAGCGTTTATATTTACAGTATAAATAATACATTATTCCCCTGATTAATAACGAAGGATTTATCAAAAGTCCTGTTCTTATCTCTCAGCTGATTGGCCAAAAGAAGAAAATACGTAATAAACACACAAAAACTGCGTTCACACAGCGAGTAAACGTGGCCCAAATCCGTATAGCAGTGTGAACAGCAAAAATGTACTGAATCTCATATTTTAAAAAATCTGATTTCCCTCACTTTGGCTGTGTTCAGACTCCAAGCCCAAATCAGATTTAGATTGTATCCAGCTGTAGATCTCTGCAGTTCATCCAGAGTGATCATGGGTCTCTTGGCTGCATCTCTGATCAGTTCTCTCAGTCTTGTTTGAGCTGAAAGTTTAGAGAGACGTTCGGGTCTTGGTTAGTAGATTTGCGGTGGTCTGATACTCCCTCCATTACAGTATGATCTCTTGCACGGTGCTGCTTGAGATTGAGTTTAAAGCTTGGGAAATCTTTTTGTATCCAAACCCGGCTTTAAACTTCTCCACAGCAGTATCTCGGAGCTGCCTGGTGTGTTTTTCCTTGGTCTTCATGATGCTCTCTGAGCTTTAAACTGAACTCTGAGACTCTGATCACAGAGCAGAAGCATTTATACAGAGACTTTATCACACACAGGTGATTCTATTTATTCAACATTGGATCATTCAGAGATCCTCACTGAACATCTGGAGTGAGTTTCAGCTGCACTGAAGTAAAGTAAAGGGGATAAATAATAATATTGCACGGCCCACTTTTCAGTTTTTTATTAATAAAAAAAGTTAAAATATCCAATAAATTTGGTTCCACTTCACGATTTTGTCCCACTTGTTGTTGATTCTTCTAAAAAAAATTACAATTTCATGTTTGAAATTTATGTTTGAAGCCTGAAATGTGGCAAAAGTTTGAAAAGTTTGAAAAAGGGGGCTGAATACTTTTGCAAGGCACTGTATATCTCACACTGGCATCCTGCTGTGTTAATATGTTAAAAATGCTGGAGATCATATTAGTCAATGATTATCCTGAATACTTTTATATTAAATACTCTATTCTGGTGTATTGGTGGTGTTGTGATGATGTGATGTGATATCTCTGCAGGTGATGGGATGTGATACCTGATTAATTCACTCATAAAAGCCTCTTTTTACACAGTTTACACTGTTTACACTGTTTTCTGTCCCGGCAGGACCAAGGCGCAGCTAAATAGCTCAAGGTGCATTCACAAACCAAAGCGTTTATATTTACAGTATAATACATTATTCCCCTGATTAATAACGAAGGATTTATCAATAGTCCTGTTCTTATCTGGCGTTTCAGCTCTCAGCTGATTGGCCAAAAGAAGAAAATACGTAATAAACACACAAAAACTGCGTTCACACAGCGAGTAAAAGTGGCCCAAATCCGTATGGCAGTGTGAACAGAAAAAACTTACTGAATCTCATATTTTAAAAAATCTGATTTCCCTCACTTTGGCTGTGTTCAGACTCCAAGCCCAAATCAGATTTAGATTGTATCCAGATTAATTTCTGAATCCATGTGAAATCAGATTTTTTTTGCATATCTAGATTGTATACAGATTCATTTATGAAACTACGTGAAATCAGATTTTTTGTATATCTAGACTGTATTCAGATTAGTTTCTGAATCCATGTGAAATCAGATTCTTTTGTATATCTATATTGTATCCAGATTAGTTTATGAAACTATGTGAAATCAGATTTTATGTATATCTAGATTGTATCCAGATTAGTTTCTGAATCCATGTGAAATCAGATTTTTTGTATATCTAAATTAATCCACATTAGTTTCTAAAACAATGTAAAATCAGATTGTTTTGTATATCTAGATTGTATCCAGATTAATTTCTAAAACAATGTAAAATCAGATTTTTTGTATATCTAGATTGTATCCATATTAAATTCTGAAACCACGTGAAATCAGATTTTTTGTATATCTAGATTGTATCTAGTATAATTTCTAAAACTATGTAAAATCAGATTTTTTAAATATCTAGATTGTGTCCAGATTAAATTCTGAAACCACGTGAAATCTGATTCTTTTGTGTATCTAGATTGTATTCAGATTGGTTTCTGAAACCACGTGAAATCAGATTTTTTGTATATCTAGATTGTATCTAGTATAATTTCTAAAACTATGTAAAATCAGATTTTTTAAATATCTAGATTGTGTCCAGATTAAATTCTGAAACCACGTGAAATCTGATTCTTTTGTGTATCTAGATTGTATTCAGATTGGTTTCTGAAACCATGTGAAATCAGATTCTTTTGTGTATCTAGATTGTGTCCAAATTAGTTTCTGAAACCATGTGAAATCAGATTTTTTGTATATCTAGATTGTATTCAGATTAGTTTCTGAAACCATTTAAAATCAGTTTGTTTTTGTATATCTAGATTGTATTCAGATTAGTTTCTGAAACCATTTGAAATCAGATTTTTTGTATATCCAGACTGTATCCAGATTAGTTTATGTAACTATGTGAAATCAGATTTTTTGCATATCTAGATTGTGTCCAGATTAGTTTCTGAAACCACGTGAAATCAGATTTTTTGTATATCTAGACTGTATCCAGATTCAATTGTGAAACCACGTGAAATCAGATACTTTTTTGTATATCTAGACTGTATCCACGTTAGTTTCTGAAACCATGTGAAATCAGATTTTTTGTATATCTAGACTGTATCCAGATTCATTTCTGAATCCATGTGAAATCAGATTTTTTTGTATATCTAGATTGTATCCAGAATAATTTCTAAAACTATGAAAAAATCAGATTTTTTAAATATCTAGATTGTGTCCAAATTAGTTTCTGAAACCATTTGAAATCAGATTTTTTGTATATCTAGATTGTATCCGAATAATTTCTTTACAAGAAGTGTTGCTGCTCTTTAGAGTTTGAACTGTTTAGGAGCGTTCACATTAATAAGATATTGTAAACAGACTAAAATAAACATCAAATTGGATTTGGCCTACTTTTACCTCCTGTGTGCACATAGTTTTATACTCATATATCATATTTAACAAGGAGTGAACATCCCTGAGGAAATACTAAAGGGTAAAGAATTGTCATAAAAACTAAAGAACTGAGATTCACTGCATTTAACCAGTTAGGCTAAATTATAACATCTGATCTTCTTATGATCTTATCTCTTCGCTCCTGACTTTTTGGTAAAGGAATACTCCAGCACTTTTCATCCCATCATCATCTACAAGGTGCGTTGTGATGCTCATTGCTATCTTACACCCTGTCAACAGTCTATTTTAATGCATTTTCGTGTCTGGTTTAAACAGCAGCAGAGCTTCTGAATATATCTACACTGATGGGCGTGGTGGTCTGGAAATGAGGTGTGTTCAGGTTCATTTCTGGAGTATTGCTTTCTTGGACACGTCCAGGTAGCTGCGCCGTTAAAATAGCAATCTGCCAAAGTCAGAGCTCACCTGACTCTTAAAGGGAATGATGAGCAAGAGACACTCTGATTGGATTGTTTTACATTACGCCCAAAATTAACCACACCCATGATTAATTAAGAAAATCAATTCATGCCTTTTGCTTTGTGTTTTGAGCTGCGCAAGATGTACTGTACTTTTCCCGTCGTTACGATAGCAAAGACACACTGACACGCCCTAAATCAAGCTGCACTGTGCACAAATAAAAAAATAGTCTACCAAACACCAAACGCCAAATTTTCTTACTTTTTCTGCTACGGAAAGCACTGGAGTATTCCTTTTTCCCCCTGTTTGTACATAATAAATGCTATTTTTGTATAGAGATGAATTATTAATAGTTCAGATTTCAGTATAATGAATTTCCTGAGCCGTTTCTTATAGAGGAGCTGGAGGTTTAGGTGGGAGTGATGTTCAGCTGGCGGTGTGTGTGTGTGTGGTGAGGTGTGTGTGTGTGGTGCTGATGCTGGATGTTGAGATGCTGTTGTGTTGGACGCCGTGTGTCCGGATGGGACTCCGGGTTGGGCTGCCCCCTGCAGGTGAACACAGATAATACAGTATCATATCAGTTCATACAGGGCATGACCAGACTGTATATGTGTTTATAGGACATGGATCAGAGTAAATCAGTGCTTTCAGGTTTGGTATAAGAGTGATAAATAGAGTGTACACTACTGTTTACGTTATTATAAACACTATATTAATACTAGGTGTGGAGCATTTTACTTTCTTATTATCAAAATAATGTAATTTTTCAGTTCTTTAAAAGCATGGGTTCTACAAGCTGTTTTTCTGTCGTTTCTTTGATGTTATTTATATATATATTTTTTTTTATTTGCAAAAATAGAATGTAAGATCAAACCTAAAAGAGGTTTGTACAAAGTACTTTTTCTCCAAAGAAATTATAAGAGAAACACAGAGAAGAAAAAGACCAAGAAAAATAAAATAAAAATAAATAAATAATAGTAATGATAATATGTATTTAATCAATATACATAATCACAAGAATATACACAAAACATATTTAGTATTTGCATTGGCTACATTGACAGTAAATAAGTTTTTTTTTATAACTCATTTTTTTATAACTAATGATGCTAGTGTAGATTTTTAAATGAGTTGGTAGGCAGTTTCAAATTAAAAGTCCTCTGTGAGAAAGTGTAAACTGTTCAATTTGTGTTGTAAAAAAGCAGCACGGAGGTTATTAGAGGATCTAGTGGAGTAGTGATGAACTTGAAGGTTGTATTGAACATGATTTTGTATTGAAAATGGTTGTTGGTAAAGGGAAAATAAACTGATATATTTGAAACTGGTTAATTTTATACACATTCTGAAGAGTTCTGATGAATTTGTAGGCAGTTGATACTACTTTTGTAAGTACTAGCCCAAATTATGTTACAGTAGGAGAGTTAAGGATAAATATGTGTATAATATAAGTTAAGAAGAATTTTATATGGTAGAATATATTTTATTCTTCTAATGACACCAACATTCTCTAGTATACCTAAACAAATTAGCACAATGAACGTGATTTATGGCAGAAACATAAGAAGAACCTTTATGTTGTGAATATATATCCATACATATCTATTACAAACACTGGAAAATATACCGTATTTTTCACACTATTTCCTATTCTATTTCCTACCCCTAGTCTATTTTCCAGTCTATTTTCATACATAAAGTGCACTGGATTATAAGGCTCATTAAGAGACACTAGTAAGGAACAGGGGTGTCGCCATGTTTTCCTTCTAATTTTAAAGCTAAGTTCGAGTGCTGGATGTTAATCTACACAGATTTCTCTTCTGAAAACTGTTTATTTGGGTGAATAAAGCACTTCCATTTATTTACAGTAACCTTAGATTTCCAGATTTCCACTAATGCTGGGTGCAGCAGCATTAGCAGTTAACCGCTAGCCATGGTTATTGTTAGTAAATGCTGTCAGACAGCGCTACACTGAGGAACCCTGAGTGTTTCAGTAAGCCAGGGTGCTATCAGCTAGTGGTTTGTTCTACGTAGCTTGTTTTAACACAGTAAACACGCAGACTACAGTTCAATATACTCACCTCTGAACAGCTAAAGAGCTAGCACTGAGCATGATTAGCGGGGTTAGCAGCAGGCCAGAGGCCATAGTGCTGTGGTTAGCAGCTAATGCTAATATTACTCTAGTCTCGGTGCTGGAGAACTAAACTGAAACTCCTGTATAACTCTGTACTTTAGTGGAGTGGCTTAAAATTCATACAGACGTTTTTTGGAAAAATTTAAGGATTTTTAAGTGCGCCTTATAGTGTGAAAAATATGGTAATATAAATATAGTCACAAGAATGAAAAGCCTAAAGTTATTTTTTTCTTTTTATTGATGTGTAAAATGTTACATATATAATTTCTACACATTCAGTAGCCAGAAAAAGTATGAGAACAGTTTGATGGATGAGATCAAATCACATTTTATCACCAATATATGCAGAAAGCCATACAATTCCAAAGGTTTCACATACTTTTTCTTGCCACTGTAGCAGAAATCTACACAAATTGGGTAACAAAAAAAGCTAATGCTAAGATAGCTCAGCTAACGTTACTATCCTAGTCCTGTAAAGCAATAAGAGTTATTAAATGAGACTCTGTATAGGATAAATGC
This sequence comes from Astyanax mexicanus, assembly GCF_023375975.1. Taxonomy (NCBI): domain Eukaryota; kingdom Metazoa; phylum Chordata; class Actinopteri; order Characiformes; family Acestrorhamphidae; genus Astyanax; species Astyanax mexicanus. The sequence continues at coordinate 62,858,322 of NC_064410.1, read as the reverse complement.
AGTGAATGTATTTTGGTGAATTATACAGTATATATATATATATATAAACTGCAGTGGTGTGCTTTATTAACTCAGTAAGTCATTAACTCACCCTGTGTTTCTTGTCGGGCAGTAACAGGACAGTCTTTATGGGCCACCAGAAGCTGCTTTAGCTGAGTGACCTCCGACCTGAGCAACGTCACTTCATTCTGTAACAACACAAATAATCAATATTCAATCTGTACATTTTTATTATTCTATTGATTCTTTGGGCCTTATTTCAGTGAATAATAGGCAAGCCGTTAGTTTGTGCACCATGCAGCTTGATTTAGAGCGTGTCAGTGAGGTTTCACTTTCGTAACGATGGGAAAAGTACACCTTGCACGACTCAAAATAATGGGAGTGGTTAATTTTGGACGTAATGGAAATAAACCAATCAGAGTGTCTCTTGCTCATCATTCTCTTTAAGAGTCAGGTGAGCTCTGACTTTGGTGGATTGCTATTCTAACGGTGCAGCTACCTGGACATGTCCAACAAACTCTTCTCAGCAGAGGAAACTGAGCTGCTGGTTGACGCTGTGAAGGAGCTCCAGCAGCTCATTTACGGGAACAGCAATGTTATTTTATTTACTATTCTGTTTATTGTTGATGTAAAAGTTGCTAAGATAGCGATGAACGTCTGACTGTTGGCGTCTGTCTAGGTTGTATTCAGTCAGTGGAGCTCCTGTGTTTTTTGTTACCAAAAGAAAAAAGAAAAAAAAAGAACACCACGCCCTCCAGTGTAGATATAATCAGAAGCTCTGCTGCTATTTAAACCAGGCAGGAGGAAGAAGTGATAGACTGAAAATAGACTGTTTTCAAGGTGTAAGATAGCAATGAGCACTGTGTTGCATCTTGTTAACTCTACTGCAAAATAAAAGACATGTTATATTGATATTGAGACACCTGTATGTACCTGTAGCTGCAGGTTAGTGTGGGTGAGCTCCTCAGCTTTCCTCTCCAGAGACGACACCCAGACCTTCCTCTTCTGTCTGCAGCGAGATGCCGCTGCCCGGTTCCTCTCCAGAAACTTCTTCCGGCGCTCATCCGGGTCGCTGTCTGTGGCCCGTCTGCGTCTGCCCCCGCTCGTCTGCGGAGGAGACTGAGAGCAGGAGCTACTGCGAACCGGAGACACCTGAAAAAGGTGATTTTTTAAAAAAAGACTTTATTAATTAAAACAATATCTGCTCTCCTTAAAGCTCTCCTTAAAAGTCTCCTTCCAGTAAAATCCACTCTTCCTCAACCTCCATCGTCAGCAGCAGCTAGTAAAAGAAATTATTCAGAAAAGCGAGTCGATCAGGAAAAGCACCGTGTCTACATCAACCCGTCAATTAGTATTCATGGCCCCGCCCACCTCTGCTCGGGACCGCCCGCAGGCAGAGCTGAAGCCAATCAGCGATGCTGTCTCGTCACATAGGAGCTAAATAACAGCGCTAGGAACAACATGGCAGTTCATTCCTGTGTTATTTGTGCGAATAACACATCAGTGTTTATATACTTTAACCAGTAATTCAGAGCTAAGAAACAAATGGTTAGAATTAGTCTATGGAGGAAAAACACCACCAGCCAAGTATAATAGAGATAGGTAGGTGTTTAGATGTTTAGAACAGTTTTGTTTACACTTGTTAAAAGTAAAAATCCACCCCGGGGTTTTGTTCCAACTGCCTGGGTGGCTCTGCTGCGGCTCAGCCAACAAAAAACTGAGGTGGATTTTTACTTTCTGGACCTGGACTACCCACCTCTGTGTGTAAGTAACTATAGGTTTAAATAGGATCTCTGGTGGATTTGGCGTTTTTTGTTTACAGAGACTCTAAGACTACATCAGTGGCTGAACTGCACTTAGCAGGGCATTATTACACATGTTGTAAAGTAACATATGACATTGCAAAGATTTTATTAGTGTAAAAATCTCTTTATGTTAAATTTCTTGTTTCTAAATGTTGCCCATCTTGCTGCCTCCTGGTTTCGCAGTGCTGTTAGCCAATCAAAGGCAACGTATGTATTTATGTATGAATATTCATGAGGAAGAGCTGAAAACCTATCGTTTTTCCCCACCCACTCCTCCACCGGACTAAAGCAGTGTTATACTGGATCACCGGAGCACTTTTTTACACATTCATTCATACTAGAGACCACAACTAGATATTTTAACATGAATGAAATTAATTCAAATGGTTAAATGAAAGACTGTGTGTAGAAATTTCTACCTGTGCAGGTACTGGCTGATGACTCAGATGAGTGGCAGTCAGATGGGCGGGGCCTGGGTGCAGGTGTGCAGGGGGGGAGTGGTGGGCACAGCTGTGAGGTGGCTGCTCCTGACTGTCTTGCTGGTGGTGGGCGTGTCTTGGCTGTGATTGGCTGTGGCAGTGCTGCGGGTAAGAATGGTGAGGCGGTGCAGGCAGGTGTGTCAGTGGAAGCCCCGCCCTCCTGTGGTGCTGTGATGACACAATCCCCATCATGTGACCCATAGGGTTCTGGTTGCCATTGGATACTGCAAGGTGTGTCTGGCTTGGCGTGACCTTTGACCTCTGAGGGATTAGGTGAAAACTAGGTGAAAACTATTATTTTTAGCAAGAATTTAAATCTTAAAGGTTTATATTAATGCTAAAATTATTTATGCAAATTAATAATCAGGTAGATACATGTGTATCACATCATTAAATTCAGGTGTTTTATTGTCACAGGTGTATAAAATCCAGCCCCTAGCTATGCACTCTGCCTCTACAGACGTTAGTGAAAGAGGAGGCGGAGCTTAAGAGTTTACTGAACTGTAATAGGATGGCACAATACTTTTGTTTCTTATAATTTATACACAGTACCAGTCAAAATTTTCTGAGGCTGGTAACTCTGATTAACGTATCCTGTACAACAGAGGAAACTCTCGCTCTTCTATCCTTTCCTGGGGCAATCCTGATGAGTGCCAGTTCCATCATTATAATGTTTTTTTGATGGCCTTTAGGACTGACTGAAGAATTTTTTTTCTTTATTTAGTTGAATAGTTTTTATCATAATCTGGATTCGAACATTACTCAAATATTCACTATTCACTGTATACCTGTAACTCTACCTCTTCACTACTTTACTTTAACTGATTTGCTCAAACTAACATTAAGAGACAAGAAATTTAAGTAATTAACTCTTGATGAGTTCAGCACAGCTGTTAACTGAAAGCCTGAATCTAAAACATAAAACATATTCTGTTTTTTTTTTTTTTTTAAGTAGCAGTTTGTATTATTTCATTTCTAAACTGAAAGCAGAAGCATTTCTGAGTGGAGAAGAATATGGATAAAATATATAAATATAAATATATTAATTCTTAAAACTGGGGTGTTCTGGTCGCTGTTTGTGGGAGTTCTTCTTCTTCTGGCTGCGCCACGCGTCTTTACGTACTTACGTCACACGTTCAGCCTCTAAAAGAGGATCTGGCTCAGTTTTACTGAACGCGAGCGGCTGGTGGAGCAACGGGGACTTCAGAAGAGGAAACTCAGAGCTCAGTAGATCATTCACTCATAGTAAAACCAAAGAAATGAAGGAGTGAAGTTTCTAACTGAGCTCTCTCTCTCTCTCTCTCTCTCCATCTTTTTTAAACTGAACATAACCTGGAATTGGATTCATCCGCTCTGAAAGGAGACCGCATCACACCCACCCAGTTTAAAATGATTCTTCCGCATGCTAATGCAATTACCCATTCTCACCAGAGAGGGAACTAAATCCCCCAAATCATAAAACTTAAGGACATCAGCTTTATTATGTTTTTGTTTACTACATGATTCAGTGTGTATAAATTTATAATGCAAAATATTTTAAAATAACGAAAAATCACTGAATTTAAGGTGTGTTTTTAAACTTATACTTCATATACATATATTTATATATTTGTGATTTGATTGATTGCATTCAGTGATGGTGAGATTAGTGTGTTAGTGAGGTTTGGATGTTGGATGACTACGACCCCACCTTGTCTCCAACTCATCCCAACACACACGCACATGCTTACACACACACACACACACACACACACCCTTTACACACACCACAAAGGAATCTTTCACAAAGTTAGTGAGGTCACCTGCAGGTCAGGACCGGGCCTTTGAAACCTAATTTGATCCTTTCTTCACTCAAAGACAGGCAGAATCTGTGTGTGTGTTTAAGTGTGTGTGTGTGTGTGTGTGCGTCTTTACGTGTGTGTGTGTGTTTAAGTGTGTGTGTGAGTGCATTTCTGCGTCATTTCTGAGAACAGGAAAAGAGCAGAAGTGTGTGTGTGTTAGTTTCAGTACACCTTCACATTTTCTGGGCCTCTATTGTACACACTAATCAAAGTGTGTGGTGATGCTCATTGCTATCTTACACCACATCAGCAGTCTATTTTCACGCCTCGTGCCTGCGCTGTTAAAATAGCGTTAAGGAATAAATCTACACGGATGGTTGTGTTGGTCTGGAAGTGAGGTGAGTTCAGGTAAATTTCTGGTGTGTTTCTATAAAATTTTGCTCCACTGACTGATTAAAACCCTGACAACAGTCAATCATCAGAGTCCATTCCTATCTTAACCATGCAGGAGTGCCTTCTTTTAACTCAACAATAAACAGAATAAAGAATAAAAAACATTACTGTTCCCTTAAATGAGCTGCTGGTGTATCTTCACAGTGTGAACGAGCAGATCAGTATCTGTCTCTGCTGAGACGCACAAAAAAGCGCCACACTGATAAGATACGAATGTGCCAAAGTCAGAGCTCACCTGCCTTTTGAAGGGAATGATGAGAAAGTGACAATCTGATTGGTTTATTTCACGTTACACCCAAAATTAACCACACCCATGATTAATTAAGAGATTTAGTACATGCCTTTTTCTTTGTGTTTCGAAAAAGCACAAGGTGTTTTTTTTATAACTGAGAAATAGGCCTTACCTGGTGGGAGGGGCATGATCCAGCAGGGGCGGGGCCTGGAATTCCAATGAGGTTGGTGTCCATACTTAACTGTGCGTTCATCTGTTAACGCATCAGAGTAGAAGAAGTATAGTTAACGTTATATACTGTGTGTATATATATATATATATATATATATACAGTTCTGGAAAAAATGGAGAGAGCACTTCAGTTTCTGAATCAGTTTCTCTGATTTTACTATTTATAGGTTTATGTTTGAGTAAAATGAACATTGTGGTTTTATTTCATAAACTACAGACAACATTTCTCCCAAATTACAAATAAAACTATTGTCATTTAGAGCTTTTATTTACAGAAAATGGGAAATGGCTGAAGTAACAAAAAAAAAAATGCAGAGCTTTCAGACCTCAAATAATGCAAAGAAAACAAGTTCATATTCATAAAGTTTTAAGAGTTCAGAAATTAATATTTGGTGGAATAACCCTGTTTTTTTAATCACAGTTTTTTTTCATGCATCGTGGCATCATGTTCTCCTCCACCAGTCTTACACACTGCTTTTGGATAACTTTATGCTGCTTTACTCCTGGTGCAAAAATTCAAGCAGTTCAGTTTGGTGGTTTGATGGTTTGTGATCATCCATCTTCCTCTTGATTATATTCCAGAGGATTTCAATTTGGTAAAATCAAAGAAACTCATCATTTTTAAGTGCTCGCTTATATTTATCCAGACATTTCCAGAGCTTTACAACATTTTCTTTACACTCACATGCATACTAGATGTCCCCTGTAGAGCACAGGCTGCAGGAGGCCGGGGTTGGCTGTGCAGACACCTGTGTGCTGAGCTTCAGTTCATCAGAAACACAAAACAAGAGACGTTATAATACAGAACTGGGTCAAAATATACAGTACCACCTTAAATTATTTTAAATGCATTGTAGATTAATACTAAACTCATCCAAATTATGAAGAAAAACATATAGAATAATTTATTATACCACAGTTAGTTCCGACCTTGCAATGTGATTGGCTGAGAGGCATTCTATAAGTGCCATTATCAGCCGGTAATGCACTGTAGCCAAAGCTCTCCATATATTACTGAATTACTCCGCCACATACAGGTAACCTAGCAACGATGCAGCGCTTACAAGCCAAACAGCACAGCTACAAACAAATAGAGCAGCAATGGAACTATTTTAACTGGCGGAGTTTTTATAACCAAACAGATCCTATTTAACTTCTCCTCTTTAACTCTTTAAAATCTTTAATAAACAGTGATAACGGAACTGTGGTATAATCACTATAATACACTCAAGGTTCCTGTTATAACCTGTAATATTGGCACTGCTGTGCTGATCTACAACCGCAGCACAGCATTGCCAATATTACACGTTATAGCACTTAAACAAACCAGAATATGTTTTATATTTTATATTCTTGTTTAGATGATCAGTTTTGAACATCTCTGCTGCATTTTCTCAGTCAGATTTATGAGGTAGAGTCTCCTGGAATTCAGGCTTTCAGTTAACAGCTGTGCTGAACTCGTCAAGAGTTAACTACTTGAATTTCTTGTCTCTTAATAAAGTGTTTGAGATCTGTCCTCAAAGAGAAATATGATACTTATTTAGAAGAATATAAATTATGAAACAGATTCTGGTTTACTATTATTAAAAATAATTCAGCATGTGTTCCTGTAGAGCTTTAATATTATTCAATATTAAATTTACAGTGTAAAAAAAAACAAACAAAAAAAACATTAAATGAGAGAAAAGAGGTGTGTCCAAACTTTTGACTGGTACTATATATTAATAAGTGTATTATACATTTAGGTGATAATACATAATGCAGCAGTACTCACTGTGTGTTGGTGGTGCTGGGGGTTGTGTGTCGGGACACAGAGGGGTGGAGCTGAGCCAGGGAGCACTGCTGGGGCTGCTGGGATTGATGGGGTTGATGGGATTGATGGGATTGATGGTGCTGGAACTGGGGATGCTGCCTCTGACCATCATTGCAACTCTGGCTTGAAACTGATGAACACTGTACTTTAAAATTCTGAAAGGAAAAGAAAAATAAAAAAAGAGTTTTTTTGTAGCTTTTAATGGAAGTTCAGACTATGAAGGAACACATAAGGAATCATGTAGTAACTTAAAAACAGTGTTAAACAAACTAAAATACTCTGTGAATAAGAGTTTAGGTGCTCTTATCTGGGGAGCTGTTGACTTGTGGCTCTTCCTTTCCTGGGGTGGCCCTGATGAGTGCCAGTTCCATCATCGTAACATTTTTGATGGTCTTTGCGGTGACTGGACTTGAGGATATTTTCTTTTAAAAAAGTTCTTTAAATTGCCTTTTAGATTTTTCTTTATTTAGTTGAGTAGTTGTTGCTTCTCATAATCTGGATTCGAACATTACTCAAATATTCACTATTCACTGTATACCTGTAACTCTACCTCTTCACTACTTTACTTTAACTGATGCTCTCAAACACTTTATTAAGAGACAAGAAATTCAAGTAATTAACTCTTACAGCACTTCATGCTTCCCTCTGCTGCTGACAACTTTTATGGAGATGCAGATTTCATTTTCCAGCAGGACTTGGCACACTGCCCACACTGCCAAAAGTACCACTTGGTCTTACATAATATTCTAATTTAATTTTCTGAGACACTGATTTTTGGGTTTTCATTGGCTGTAAGCTTCATAATCATCAAAAATAAAAAAAAATAAATGCTTAAAATAGATCACTCTATGTTTAATACATCTATATAATATATGAGTTTCACATTTTCAACTGAATTACTGAAAAAAAAGTATTTTTTTAAATGATATTCTAATTTTTGAGATGCAGTAGTTTCATAAGGTTAATACTACTGCATCTGCTATTGCAAAGATATATATATATATATATATATATATATATATATATATATATATAAATATATAAATATATATGAGATATAATGCGAGTACATTTCTCACATTTCTGCAAATATTTTATTATATCTTACCATTTTATAGGACACCCTTATATTAAATTATATATTAATTATATATTATTATATTAAATTATATATTAAATATAATTCAGAGTAGTCACTGTACAGTTTGTTTATATATTAGTATAGCTTTACTGTCCTCTGAAAATAACTCAACTGTCAGCCAGTAATGTCTAAATATCTGCAACATAATCTGGACACAGTGTCCAAATTGTGCCCAATTGTGTTATTGTCCCTCCCTGGTGTCATGTGTTACAAGGTCTCAGATGCGAATGGGGAGCAGGTGTGTTAAAGTTGGTGTTTTAGGTTTAATTCTTTCATACTGGCCACTATGCTACCTCATGGCAAAGAACTCTCTAAGGATGTGAGAAACAGAACTGTTGCTCTACATAAAAATGGAGCCTAGGCTATAAGAAGATTGATAACACCCTAAAAACTGAGATACAGCACGATGCCCAAGGTCACACACTGGTTTAACAGGGTTTTGGCTTCCCCAGGGTCGACCAACGAAAGAAAAAGAGAGTCCATGTGTTCAGAGTAATATCCAGAGGTTGGATTTAAATAATAGATGCATGAGGGCTGCCAGTATTGCTGCAGAGGTTGAAGAAGTGGGAGGTCAGCCTGCAGTGTTCTATACACCCTGCAAACACTGCATCAACTCTGTCTGCATGGTACTGTACTAGAAGAAAGCCTCTTCTGAAGCTGATGCACAAGAAATCCTACAAAAAACCTTATACAGGTGTAGGTGTTTTCAAGCTGAGTTACACACTGCTGTCACATGACTTATGGCATGCCAGTGTAAGCTTCCAAAAAAACTAATACTTTGGACATTTCTGCAACGTATTTGTGAACATTGCTGTTTTTTCTCACCTGCTTGACGTCTTCTTCCTCCTCATCATCATCATCCTCTTCCTCCTCCGCTGTCTGATCGAGCTCCAGATCGCTGAAGAGTCCGACCTCCTCACAGTTCCTCAGGAAACGTGTCGGAGTCGGCGTCTGATCTACACAGCAACATACAATAGATATATATAATGTTCACTATAGGGGTGGACGATACGGCCCTACAATTATATCAGGGTATTTCTGCGATAAGTATATTCTTAGTAACGTGACAAAACAATGAATTAAAAAAAAAATTTCAAGAACATACTACTGCGACAAAATAGATATTAACATTCACTAATGACTGTTACTAGCACTCACTCCTGTTACTAGCACTCACTCCTGTTACTGGCACTCACTCCTGTTACTTTTTATGTTACAAGTAACATAAGTGAAGGTAACAGGACTGAGTTTTTAGCATAGAATTAGCAAAAACGTGAAAAATAGCTAAATGGCAGCTATGCTAACAGCATGAGGACACTGAGCACATTCTTGTGATTTTCCCAAAATTTGTTTTAAAAAAATAGACCAATAAGATGTAAGAATTATTTAAGGTAACAGGACTGAGTGTTCAGATTAAGCTCCTCAGTCATCGTTACAATAAGATCAAATATACAGAAAAACTAATGAGGGAACTTTTATTTTGTTCTTAACATGATCTTCAGAACCAGAACCAGCTGATGTCACTTCCTGTTGTAGATGTGACTTCCTGTTGTAGAATGTTCCAGATGTTTCAGATGTTCAGGGTAAAGTGTTACTGTAACAGGACTGAGTGAAACCACAACACAGGGACACAACTAAAATGTGTATTTTAACTTAAACATTATGGATTTATTATGAAAATTTTATATAATATTTTTAAAGCATAAATGAGATTTGGAGTCACAACAATGCGAAAACTACATTACATATTCTAATTATACTTCATGGTAAAGTTTATAGTTAGAGAGTGGAGTAACAGGTCACAAATGCTATTTTTTCAGTGTTTTAAGTATTTTTTATTAATGTTTTTAATTACATATCTTACTTTTGCACCATTAAAATAGCAATCCGCCAAAAAAGTCAGAGCTCACCTGACTCTTAAAAAGAATGATGAGCAAGTGACACTGTGATTGGTTTATTTCACATTACACCCAAAATTAGCCACACCCATGATTAATTAAGATAATTAGTACATGCCTTTTGCTTTGCGTTTCGAGCCACGCTAGGTGTACTGTACTTTTCCCGTCGTTACGATAGCAAAGACACACTGACACGCTAACACAGATTAAATGCCCTGCTCTCACACAACCTTTTTAAGGATATTTTTTATATTCACAGAGCTGAATCTTGACGTTAGTCAGATGTTTGAGGTCATTTCTGCTCAGACTAAACTCAGACTGTTTCTGCAGGATATCAGTGACAGCGGCGGGTTCAGGAGGTCAGAGGTCAAACTCCCTTTTGTTTGTTATGTAAATGTTCCTGTCGCTGCGGTGAAAGCTAACAGCCCTCGGAGGTCAGAGGTCAAGCTGATGTTTACATATGTCAGACACGGGGTTTCCACGACGACAGACACCGTCTGAATACGTAATTAACTGAGATGGTCTGATTGTCTTTCTTTTAACTTACAAACCAAAGAAAATAGTATATTGTTATAATGTTTTTGATTAAACCTTATCACTGCTTATACTAATATTTGGTGTACAGCTCTGGATAAAAAAATAAGACGCCACTTAAAAATATGAGTTTCTTTGATTTTAGCAAATTAAAAACCTCTGGAATATAATCAAGAGGAAGATGGATGATCACAAACCATCAAACCACCAAACTGAACTGCTTGAATTTTTACACCAGGAGTAAAGCAGCATAAAGTTATCCAAAAGCAGTGTGTAAGACTGGTGGAGGAGAACATGATGCCAAGATGCACGAAAAAAACTGTGATTAAAAACCAACCAGGATTATTCCACTAAATATTGATTATTTCTGAACTCTTAAAACTTTATGAATATGAACTTTTTGTTTTCTTTGCATTATTTGAGGTCTGAAAGCTCTGCATCTTTTTTTTTTGTTATTTCAGCCATTTCTCATTTTCTGTAAATAAATGCTCTAAATGAGAATATTTTATTTGGAATTTGAGAGAAATGTTGTCTGTAGTTTATAGAATAAAACAACAATGTTCATTTTATCCAGAGATGTATATCACTGTACTTTTTTAAGACGGTTTCACAGTATTTTTATTAGTATTATTATTTTTCTTTTGCATGACTGGGCTTTAATATAGGTTTGTGAGTTACTGTACTGTTGGGAGTTTATATATATATTATAAAACATTAAGTCTTTAAATTAAGACTTTGATTACTGTTGGGTTTACTTTATTCCACAAAATGTATACACAATATATGAAGAAATCAGACTTTATTATCAGAAAAAAACAGCTGAAGAATATAAAACATAGATCTTAAAAAGATATACGGCAACAACTTTAACACAGCTTCATTTACAAAACTAAATATTTTAAATAGTTCCATAAACACTATAAACAGACCTAAAATACTCAATGTTTAGTATTTAAAATAGATATTTCTCAAAAGCACTATTGCACAAGTTACAAATAAGTTTATTATTGATTTAAAATATGTTACTATTGAAGCCATTACATTACAGTTTTAAAATCAGCCACAGTTTTGTAGAGATTTAGGAGTTTTATCACTTGTGCTGAATAAATGATTCTGGCTCAGGCCTGATTTTCTTTTCTCCGAGCTGTGGATCGATTGCGTAATCCTATCGTTCTCTTGTATAATTGTGAATAATTGCTGTTTTCTGTTGTTTTTCTATTATACACATATACAAACACTTATTAAGTGAGGAACAGCAGCAGGAGCTCCTCAGATAAAGTGCTCTTCTCATTTCTCTCTAGGCAGGATGAAGCTGAGCTACCATCACTCCAGTGAATTAGCTTGTTATGCTAACCACTAGCATTAGCTAGCGAGCTGTATTTGCTTCTTTGGCAGTGCTATTCTACACAGAGCTCCGCAGCACCTCTAGCAGTATGGTGGTATGTAAAAATTCAAAACACAGGCCTACTTTCATAACTACTTCATAACTACATAACTTACATACCTTTCTCTACTATAAATTCTGCATTTGAAGACTATCTGTGTTGAAAGGCTTAAATCCACACACAATAATATATATTATAATAATTAATAATAATCTTTATTTATGTAGCACCTTTCATACATAAAAAAGCAGCTAAGTGTTGATAAAACAGAAAATGTGTCAAACAATAAGTAACATAAAACAAATAAAACAATTAAAAGGTAAATATTTAATGAATAAAATAAACATACAAATATAAAAAATAAAATAAAAATAGGAACTTAAGATACCACAGCAACCCATACAGACACCACAGCAACCCTCGCAGATACCACAGCAACCCATACAGACACCACAGCAACCCATACAGATACCACAGCAACCCATGCAGATACCACAACAACCCATACAGATACCACAGCAACCCATTCAGATACCATAGCAACCCATACAGATACCACAGCAACCCATGCAGATACCAGAGCAACCCATACACAGATACCACAGTAACCCGCACAGATACCAAGGCAACCCATACAGATACCACAGCAACCCACACAGCTACCACAGGAACCAATACAGCTACCACAGCAACTCATGCAGATACCACAGTATCTCAGGCAGATACCAGATCAACCCATGCAGACACAACAGCAACCCACACAGGTACCACAGCAACTTACACAGATACCACAGCAACCCATGCGGATACCACAGCAAGACACACAGATACCACAGCATCCCATACAGATACCACATCAACCCATACAGATATCACAGCATCCCACAGCAATGCAGATACCACAGCAACCCACGCAGATACCACAGCAACCCACACAGGTACCACAGCAACCCATACAGATACAACAACCCCTACAGATACCACAGCAACCTGCACAGATACCATAGCTTCCCAAACAGATCCCACATCAACCCACACATATACCACAACAACCCATGCAGATACATAGCCTCCCACACAGATACCACAGTAACCCACTCAAATACCATAACAACCCACACAGATATCGCAGCAACCCATAAAGATACCACAACAACCCACGCAGATACCACAGCAACCATGCAGATATCACATCAACCCACACAGATTCAACAGCAACCCACGCAAATACCACTGCAACCCACACAGATACCACAGCAACCCATACAGATACCACAGCAACCCATACAGATACCACAGCAACCCATGCAGATACCACAGAAAGACACACAGATACCACAGCATCCCACACAGGTACCACATCAACTCACACAGATACCACAGCAACCCACACAGATACCACAGCAACCCACAGCAATGCAGATACCACAGCAACCCATGCAGATACCACAGCAACTCACAGCAATGCAGATACCACAGCAACCCATGCAGATATCACAGCAACCAATACAGCAGATACCCCAGCATCCCATGCAGATACCAGATCAACCCACACAGATACCACAGCAACCCATTCACACGGAAATCTGATCTGAACGCTTCTAAATAACAGTGCGGACAGTCTTAACAGAACAGATCTGAGAATTTAATCTGATTTGCCCGCAGTGTGAACACAGATTAACTGTAAAAGCTTAAAGGGATGTGATCAGACTTACCTGACAGTGCACTGTCGAATTTAATGGAGGGGAATTTGAGGGTCATCTCATGTTTGTGTCGGTGGATGATCAGGTGATCTTCTCGTTGGAAACGCTGCAGAAATCAGACACAGGAAATTAATATGAACTACTTCCTGTTTTTTAATTTACTGTATGTTTCTTCTGTAATTAATAGTATTAAAAAGAGTTTATACTTCTTTTGTTGGGGAGTCGGATTTTAGCACAACACCTCTTATTTTACTTCTTCTATTGTTTAATAGGTGATGAGATCCTGACTCTATAAACTTCATTTGTTTCTATAAGCCATTTGGCTCCTCCCTTATTGTGATGTCATAATAAGGAACTCTGCATAGAACCACCCTGGCTGCACCCCTCACCTTTCAACCCCTACCAGACTAGCCCCACCCACTAGATCTGTTGGTTGATAACCTCAGACAGTACAGAGCAGTATTAGCTAGCAGACTTCGTCTGAGGGAGGGATCTATACCTACTGTCCGTGGCTATCCGTCAGTAGATTAGGAAGATCAGTAAGAACTTTCAAATATTGAGATTTGTGCTTCTACAGTTAAGCAATAAGCATGTGTTTTCCCTCGATTTAGCCCAAGCTAACACTAACGTGTGGTAAACATTTAGCATAAACATGGGGTGTGGCCAGAAACAGCTTATTTGCATAAAAGTGTCAGAGCCTTTAAATGGCGGAATAGAGCTGGTGAGATCTTTATCTAATTTGGTTTAAAGAACTTTATATACATGTTTTTTTTTGTATAAAACACAGATCTACTCTAACTTGTGTAGAAAGAGGTATAATATATATGTCTCTTTTAATAGTTTTTAATATTTGGGAAGCTCATAATTTTTTTTTTTGCAGAATAGAGCAAAATAAATCGAAGGCAAAGAAAGTATAAAAAATGTATTTCAGGTCTCGTTGGAGCATTTCTATTGGTCAGCTTTCATAAAATTCTGATGCAGAAGAAGTTACACTGAAAAAAATGATGAGTAAAATTTACATTTTGCATTTGCTTTTTTTTAAGTATATTTAATTTCAGATAAATTTACTCAGTTTCAAGACGTAAATGTTACATACAGTAAATAAGTGAACTTTTAAAAAGAATGTATTACATGCCATTCATGTGTTGACACAGTGTTATTTGTGTGTTTTAACAAAAAATATTTAAATTTCAGGAATTATAATATATTATGTATCATAAATTATTTGAGTGATATTGTATGAAATGTATGCAGTTACCTTCGCTATGGGATGTAAACAGTGGCTTGCATTAAGCTTCTTGTGCAGTTTTAAAGCTCTAAATGCCTCGTTTCAAATGTCAGGACTCTTTGGATTCTACCAATGAAGTGTGGAGCCACAGGGGTTGGAGAATGAAACTGAAACACCTGGTTTTAGAGCACAATAATTGATTGTGGTGATGGACAGTTCTGGTGGAAACAGGAGAGTTGAGGTGCACATTGAATTCTGCGTGATTTGATCAGCCGTGGTTTTATGTTTTTTTGGATACAATCCGGGTTAGCACCCGAACATCCCTTTCAGACAGCTTCCTCTTAAAGCGTCCACAGTTAATCCTGTTGGATGTGGTTGGTCCTTCTTCTTGGTGGTATGCTGACGTTACCCTGGATACCGTGGCTCTTGATGCATCACAAAGACTTGCTGTCTTGGTCACAGATGCTCCAGCAAGACGTGCACCAACAATTTGTCCTCTTTTGAACTCTGGTATGTCTCCCATAATGTTATAGTGTGCATTGTAATATTTAGAGCAGAACTGTGCTCTTACCCTGATAATTGAACCTTCACACTCTGCTCTTACTGGTGCAATAATGTGCAATTAATGAAGATTGATCACCAGGCTGCTCCAATTTAGCCATGAAACCTAAAATCACACACTAAAATGATGACAGGTGTTTCAGTTTCATTGTCTAACCCCTGTATTTTTAACCTGAATAAGAGTATAAAAAGTGATTTATCTAAAGGGTAAAATATGCCCCATATCACTCATTCTATTCTAAAAATTCTCATTCTATTCTATTCTTCAGAAAGCTGCAGGAGAGTGGAGGAGAGCTTAAGAACTTTTTTTTATCACGTTTTAATAATAAATACACCCAAAGTCCATTTCACACCGGAGTTCTCCTTTAATATACAATATACCTGTGCTTTTCTGGGCTACTGCACATGCTCAGATTTGTCTCAGGGCAACAGTAACCAGGGGCAACCGTGGGTGTTAACGGGTGACCAGGTGTGACTCACCTGAGAGCATCCTGGAGCATTACACACATACGGCCTGTCCTGATCAACATTCATCACGGGAACCTGAAGAACCTACACACACACACACACACACACACACACACACACACACATATACATGTTTATGCTTAATGTATAAAAATGCACAGGCATGCCAAAAGTCATGGGACAGCAGTATGTAAATCCATTGTAAAATGTGTCCCTAACATTTTTGAATATCCTAAACGATATTATACCCTGTAATATGGTGCCATATCACCCCCCCCCCTTTAATTATCACATTAGGGTTCTACTTTTTTACTGTTTATATTAAAAGAAAAATTCACACTCTTCTCATTTCCAATTATATATCTACTAGAGACAGATTATATCTGTCCAGCATCATTTAATTTACAGTGCCACTTTAAAATAAGACTACCTTTATAAAGGGTTTATAAATGGTTAATTACAATTAGTTAATTAATGGTTACTAATTAGGTTGTAAATGCGTTAAATATCATTAATAATCAGTTATTAATAACACATGCGTAGAAAGAGCAACAATGACCTTTTGTTTGTCAAATAGTGAACCCACAGCCGTCTATATTGTTGCCCTTTCTATGTATGTGTTATAACTGATTATTAATGATTTTAAGGCATTTACAACCTAATTAGTAATCATTAATAAACTAATTGTAAACCCTTTATAAACCCTTTATAAAGGTAGTCTTATTTTAAAGTGGTACCTAATTTACTTTAATCCTGGTTATAACTCACTCTCCAGCCATATGCCATCTTATATCTCATCCATGATTTCTATAAACACCAGTTATTATCAGACCCTCTCTAGTGACTGGATCGCCTGTCAGGTTCCTAGAGTTTTTACTGAACTGTAAAAATCTGCTTTTAGCTACAGAGCAGCAGCAGTGAGCTGCAATTCACTACAGGAAACCCTAAAACTTTCAAACTCAGCTCACTGGTGTCACTGAATCATTTTACACTTTTAATATCTAACCACCTTCAGACTGAGTTTTTATTTTACCTTTTTATTTATTTTAATTATTTTGTCTTTTTATTTCTTTAATTTTATGTTTTACTATTTAGCCCTTTTTATTTTATTTATTGTATCGATTTTATTATTTTATTTGTTTTGTTACTGCTTTTAATTTTTACCTTTTTTATTTCATTTATTTTCTTCCTTTTATTATATATATATATATATATGTATATATTTTTTGTACTTATTATTGTTATTATTATTATTATTATTATTATTATTATTATTATTATTATTATTATTATTATTATTATTATTATTATTTGTTTTAATTCCATCATTTACTTTTTATAATTGTGGTTATTTTAGTCCTTTATTTTTTTTTACTGTGTTTATATTTTATTATTCTACATATGTATCTCTATCTATTTGTTTTATTGCTCTACATTTTAGCCTGTTTGCATATCCTTTTATTTTTTATTATTTTATTTTTTCTTAATTAAATCTTACATGGCTTGCTTGTTTTCATAATTTGAACTTAATTTTCAATCCCTTTAATTTTATGTAAGCTCAGCTACATTAAAAATGAGGGTTACCCTCAATGTGTTTACCCAGTGAAAATAAAGGTTGATTGATTTTTTGATATTTGGAGTTCATCATTGGCTTCTGTGGAAAATCTGATCAAATTCTTGTATTTTTTAATATCTCAGTTAGGGGTGTGATATATCATATCTTATCATATGCAATAATACAATTAAATTTTCATTTTGTTGCAGTAGTGTATTCTTGAATATAATTTTTGTGTATAGTATCTTTATTGTGAAAATACAATGAAATATTGTGATATTATTTTAGAACCATATCGCCCACCCCTATTATGAGGTGTTATCTTGTGAGAGGGGTTAAAAGTAGGAAAGTAGATTAATCTACTGATACTTTAACTTTCTGACTGTTAGATGTGCAAATGCACATACACAGCTTGTCTAGACCCTGTAGAAGAGAATTACTGCCAATAGAATAGAACCATCTGGAGCAGATAAATGATAAAACATGAAAGCTGAAGTATTTGAAAACACATCATGCAACATGTTTCTACTCCAGAATCTAGGAAATAGTCTTTTCTGGACTTTATAGAGACAGTTACTCCAACAAAAGCAGGATAAACTCTTTTGAATACCCTTTATTTCATAAGAAACAATGAATAAGCAGGTGTCCCAATACTTTCGGCTGTAAATATAGTGTAGCTTTATTGGTCTGAATGGTAAATCACAGCTCGGTCTGTCTGTCTGTCTTTAGTCAGCATTTTTAAAGGGATGACGTCATCGCTGAGATCATTTAAGGTGGCGGACAGACAGACAGACGTCTCAAGCTCCCCTACACATACATACACACACACACACACGCACGCACGCACGCACACGCACGCACACACGCTCCGACCACTGAGGAGGAACAACAAACCGGTGAACCTGCAGAATGACATCATCACAGTCTGAGCACCGGACGGTCCTGCTAACTTTATCTAACTCCACACACACACACACACACACACACACTATACACACACACACACTATACACACACACACTCACACATTTACAAACACATACATACAATCTCTTATATACACACACTCTTACACTGTTACAAATACGAACACACACACACACACACACACACTGTCACACAACTACGAACACATACATAAAATATCTCATATACTCATATTGTCACGCATTTACACACACACAATTTCTAATATACACACTCACACAAATACAAACACACACACACCCACACACACACACAATGTCATACATTTCAAAAGACACACACACTCACACAAATACAAACACAAACACACATATACACACTCTTACATACATTCACACTGTCACACATTTTCAAACACACACACTGCCACACATTAAAAAAAAAGAAAAAAACGACACACACAAACTTACACCTAGACACACACTGTCACACATTTAAAAAAAAAGACACACACACAATCACACATTTACAAACACACGCACACACAAACACACACACACAAAAACTCACATTGTCTCACACACACACGTACTTACCCATACACTGTCATACACCATACAAACACACACTACAGAAAGTTAACCCAGCTCGTGCTGTCACACACACACACACATTATACACTACACACTACACACACAGCACACAGACCCAGCTGAAGTGAAGGTAAGACTCACCGTAGCGCGCGCTGCTCAGCTGCTCTCGCGCGCCGGACTGAAGCGCGGTTACAGTGGGATCTATTTACAGCAGCATTACATCACCTCGCCGTGACGTCACGTGGGATTCCTGAACTTCTAAATCATAGCGCTCCGGTTCCCTTTTCAGGAGATGGGGAGGGGGGCGGCCCCGACACGCCCACCCACAGACCCTGGCCCTGTGATTGGTCCGCTGGAAAGGGGAAGGAAGGAAGAGGAGGGGGCGGGAAGAGCTGTGGAGGGGGGCGTGCCTTCAGCTGCTGCGTGCAAGTGCGCGCGCCGGGACGGGACGGCGTGTGTTTGTTTGTGTGTGTGTGTGTGTGTGTGTGTGTGTTTCTTTTTTAATTAGAGTTAATAAAGTATATGTGTATATATATATATATAAACATATTTGTGTATATATACACAGACTATATAATGTGCAAAAGTACTGGGACATAATGTTTCTAGTGTGATTTGACAATAAATCTTATTTAATCTTATTTAAGACATTTTAACTCAAAATACAAAACATGAAGTTCTTTACAAAAAATCACTCTTACATAAAGAAACATCACCAACTCTATTCTATTCTACCAGTTTTAGTCCCTTCCAGAATGAGCATTTTAAGGGCTCTGTCACTCATTTATATGCAAATAATAAGATGTTGCTGGCCACGCCCCATTTTAATTGCTATACAAGAGCAAGTTAGTTCATGTTTAACTGAGATAGAAGCACAAAACTCATTATTTTAAAGTTTTCTGTGGCAAGTCACATCTGCTGACTTGCCACAGACAGTAGGTACAGATCCCTCCCTCAGATGAAGTCTTCTGGCTAATCATGCTGTGTAATGTTTGAGGTTCTCAACCAGCAGACCGAAATGCAAATTTAAAAAAAAATTATTTAGTGGGTGGGGCTCTGGTGGGGGTTGACGGGGGAGAGGGGTGGAGCCATTGTGGTTCTGTGCAGAGTTCCTGGTTTATTGTGATGTCACAAGTAGGGAGGAGCATCCAAACGGCTCATAGAAGCAAATGATTCCTGACAACAAACTCTTTGAGCTGATTCACAGAAAACAGATGGATGAGTTTGTTTTTTGGTGAATTAAGTGTTTATGAGGGCAGCCGACTGTTATGCAAATAATAAGCTGTTGCTGGCCACGCCCCCATGTTAATGGAAAAACAAGAGCAAGCTAGTTTATGTTTAACTGCGATAGAAGCACAATACTCATTATTTTTAAATGTTTTTACTGATCTTCCTCATTTGCTGACTTGCCACGAACAGTAGGTACAGATCCCACCCTCAGACGAAGTCTTCAGGCTAATCCTGCTGTGTACGGTCTGCGGGTCCCACAACTGATTGAGTGGGTGGGGCTCTGGTCGAAAATAAACTAATATATATATAGGATAGATATATAGAAAGGAATCGATATATAGAATAGAATAGATATATAGAATAGATATAAGGAATAGAATAGATATATAGAATAGAATAAATATATAGAATATGGGCAGTCGAGATGAGAAGTGGAAATACAAAAGCACAAAACAGTGCATTTTGTATAATATGTCTTCCTTTAAAAGAAACTAATCCAAAATATGATTTATTAAAATTAATAAAACAACATTCTGTATGAACAGAACCTGTTATTGTGTGTGCGTGTGTGTGTGTGTTTATAGTTTATTGGTGTGTGTCTAGTGAGTGTACGTGTGTGTGGTGTGAGTTTGTAGTGTGTATAAGTGTGTGTAAGTGTGTGTGAGCGTGTCGGCTCATGTCTCAGAATGATCTAACTGTGTTTGTTAATGATCTGGTTACGGGGCTGTAACTCCAGCACTCTGCCTGATATGGATGAATAATAAACAGTCTGGAGCTGAGGGGTGGAGCTGTGGGTGGAGCTGTGGGTGGAGCTGTAGCAACAGGCTGAGTGGAGCTCCTGACAGGCGCGCAGGCGGCTCAGTATAAATAAATAATGTAGGCGAGACTGTGGCCTGACACCAGACTTCGAGATTTTGAAACATCTGATTTATCAGGAAAACAGCTTAGACTGGTTTAAAAATGCACAGATGCTGTTTAACAAGCCTCTGATTTGGCTGGTTTCTGGCACTGCAGCAGCTCACAGGAGCCACGTAGCATAGCATACAATAGCTTTGCTTTTAGCACTGTACCATAAATACTGTAAATATTCCTTATTCTTTCTAGACAGTGTTGCTTTTTATTTGGTGTCATCTTGACATGATGTGCATTTAGATAGCTAAATAAATAGTGCTTTCCTTAGCCTTTAGCTTAGCATGAATACACATTGCTTCCCCAGTCAGCTAGAGTTAACTAGTCTAGCAAAAATACTTGATGCTTCTCCTGGTTGGCTGGAGTTAGCTTTTAGCCTAGTGCTGTATACGTGGCTTCTGCTGGATGACTAGAGTTGGATTTTAGCTTAGCACTGTATCTGGTGCTTCTGCTGGATGACTAGGGTTAGCTTTTGGCCTAGCACTGATACCTGGGGCTTCTCCCATTTGGCCTAGGTTAGCTTTTCATCTAACACTGTACTTGTTTTTTTGCTGAATGACCAGGGTTAGCTTTTAGCCTAGCACTGTAGCCAGTGCTTTTGCTGGATTACTAGGATTATCTTTTAGCCTAAAACAGATTGAAACATTGCTTTCTTCAATCAGCTATGGTTAACTTTTATTAAAGCATGACTACCTGGTGTCTCTACCAATTAGATAAGGATAGCTTTTAGCCTAGCCCTGATATCTGGGGCTTTTCCCATTTGGCCTAGGTTAACTTTTCAGCTTTTAGTCTAGAAATATACCAGTGCTTCTGCTAGATGACTAGGGTTAGCTTTTAGCCTAGCACTGTACCTGATGCTTCTGCTGGATTACTAGGGTTAGCTTTTAGCATAGAACAGATAGAAACATTGCTCTTTTCAGTCAGCTATGGTTCATTTTTATCAAAGCATGAATACCTGGTGTCTTTACCAATTAGATAAGTTTAGTTTTTAGCCTAGGCCTAATACCTGGGTCTTCTTACAGACTGTCGCTTGTCAATTTGGAGCTTCAGATCCTTTCATAATTTTCCTAGGGAATTAAGCTCTGGAGACTGGCTAGGCCACTCCATGACCTTAATGTGCTTCTTTTTGAGCCACTCCTTTGTTGCCTTGGCTGTATATTATGGGTCATTGTCATGCCGGAAGACCCAGCAACAAGACCGAGTTTTTTCTGTCCCCAGCACTGTAATGCGTTACTGTTACAAATTACTGATTAGTCGACAACAAAATTTGTAGTCGACAAATTTAAATAACCGATATTGTCTATTATATAGACTAATCGTTACAGATACAGCATTTTACTTCTTAAGTACAGTAGTTAAGTACTTCTAATTCATTACTGTACATCTCAGCACCCAGGTAAGGACTTGAACCGGAGAGCTCAGTGCTGAGAAGTGAACAGAAACACACTTTTAAGTGTTTTGAAGCCTGTTTTTATACACTTTCTTCAGATGGCTGGTCCTCTTCTCGGGTTTTGTTCTCTCTGAGGTTGTTGATGTGTTGATGTGTTGTTATCGTGTGACCGGGTCAGGATATAGGCGGGATCTCAGAGTGTCACGGCTCTGTGATTCAGAACAGCGCAGCCCTGTTGTGCTCTCTGCCAGAGATGGAGAGAAAGAGAGGGAGAGAGAGACAGGGAGAGAGAGAGAGAGAGAAAGAGATAGGGAGAAAAAGAGAGAGAGAGGGAGGGAGTTTGATTGAGAGGGGTTGAAATATAAGGGCACACAGGGTGAAGACGAGTCGGTGACTCACCACCGCTCTACTCTAACACACTAGTAGCTGTTTCCTCAGCAACCCCCCAAAACAGGAAGTTGTGGTGATGTCATATCAAACCCGAGTCTCGGCCAGGCTGCCGCTGCCCACGTTCGGGAGTGTGAATCATTCACAAACACTCTCGCGCACTACAACACTTTCTACACGCCGAACAGCTCGCACACTATTGGCTGGGGATGACATCACCCTAAGTGTCTGTTGTGATCGGCCTCACCTGGTGAGGAAAGTGTAAAAACCTCTCAGCAACAAATCTGTCTTCTGTGGATGACATAATGCAGAATTACCCTAAACACTGAGATCACGACTTTATACAGCATTTAAACACATCACTAAGATTTAAAGTGATTTAAAGTGATCCAGACTATGAAGGAACACATAAGGAATCATGTAGTAACTTAAAAAGAGTGTTAAACAAACCATAAAACTTGTGATTTCTTGCCCTTCCTTTTCCTGATGAGGGCCAACTTCATCATTAGAATATTTTTAATGGTCTTTGCAGTGACTGCACTTGAGGATACTTTCACATTAAGTTCTTGAAATTCTTCTTAAAGTCATTTTTTTATTCTTTATTTAGTTGACTGATGCTCTCAAACACTTTATTAAGAGACAAAAAACTCAAGTAATTAACTCTTGATGAGTTCAGCACAGCTGTTAACTGAAAGCCTGAATTCCAGGAGACTCTACCTCATAAAACTGACTGAGAAAATCCAGCAGAGATGTTCAAAACGCAAAACTGATCATCTAAACAAGAGGAGCTACTTAAAATAGAAGAATGTAAAATATAAAATAAATATATTCTGGTTTGTTTAACAGTTTTTTGTTTACTAAATAATTACATATGTTTTTTCTTCATTGGATTGGATTTTAGTATTTTTCCACAATACAGAACATTTTAAAATAATTAAAACCCTAAATTTAAAAGTGTCAGTCGGTATTATTATTATTCAGTTTCTAAACTGAAAGCAGAAGCATTTCTGAGTGGAAAATATTGTGTTTAATGGTAGCAGTGTGCTGAACCACCATCCCTGCTAATCCTAATAATATATTCATTCTAAAAACTGGGTTGTCAGGTCGCTGTTCGCGTGAGTTCTTCTTCTTCTGGTCACGTCACGCGTCTTTACGTACTTACGTCACACGTACAGCCTGTAAAAGAGGATCCGGCTCAGTTTTACTGAACGCGAGCGGCTGGTGGAGCAATGGAGACTTCAGAAGAGGAAACTCTTTCTCTCTCTCTCTCTCTCTCTCTCTCTCTCTAACTGAACATAACCTGGAATTTGATTCATCCGCTCTGAAAGGAGACCGCATCACACCCACCCAGTTTAAAATGATTCTTCCACATGCTCTGTGTAATTACCCATTCTCACCAGAGAAGGATATTTAATTTCAAACCCAAATTATTTCTGTTTACAGCAAAAACCCAGCAATTTTCAGGGAAGGTCTTACATATTGATTCAATAAGACAATGCTAAACCACAGACTGCATCCATCACAACAACATGGCTTCAGAGAACACTGCTTGAACCCGGTGCTGAACTAACCTTTCTGCAGTCTGAGGTTTGTAATCTCCTGAGGATGATACAGGATGATAATCGCACACTGATCTGTGATTGTCACGGATGAGTAGGACGGATATAAGTGCAGATATAAGATTTATTTAAACAAACATGATATTCAAAAGCAAAACTGAAAACAAACACGGGTAACGTAAAAAGCAGAGGTGGAAAGTAATGAATTACATTTACTCAAGGTAGTTTTTATGAGTAATTTGTCATTTTTAATGTAATTTTAATATAGGTAATTTTACTTTTACTCAACTACATTTTGACACAAGTAATTTACTTCGCTACATTGGAAAACGCCCAATTACTGATTAAAAAGTAAAATGCTGGGGAAAAAACAGTTGGCACGGATGCTCGCGAGTGGAATAATGAGGCAATAACGTCCTCATGCAATACTAAATGTGCCCCGCCAAACAGAGCTGCAGCTTTCAAAACTTCCACATCAAACCTGAGAAAGCATGTGGAGTAAGTACTTTTATCATTAAACAATCTGCTTAAATGATACAAAAAAACATGTAAATAGCAGTTAAAGCACAGCAATGGCAAGTTAAAAAATAACAATGAACTGTAAAACTATAAAAATACAGTTTATAGTCACATATATGACCTTTTATAACTTTTTAATAGTAAAGAAAAAAATGGATCATAGGAACCTTGTTGCCATTTGTTCTTGAAAATGTTTTATGGGCTGGTCTGAACAAATACGGCCTGAAAGATCCAAATTATTATGTGGAATAATAGTTCATTAAAAACAATTTAATTT
Organism: Astyanax mexicanus; assembly: GCF_023375975.1. Lineage (NCBI taxonomy): Eukaryota > Metazoa > Chordata > Actinopteri > Characiformes > Acestrorhamphidae > Astyanax > Astyanax mexicanus. The sequence continues at coordinate 62,833,264 of NC_064410.1, read as the reverse complement.
ATGATTTGTTTTTACTTTTTTACATCAAATAATTAAAAGTAACTCTGTAACTTTTTCTCAAAGTAAATTTTAAATTGAGTACTTTTTTACTTTTACTCGAGTAGATTTTTAGATGGGTACTTTTACTTTTACTTGAGTAGAATTTTAGCAAAGTAAAGGTACTTTTCCTTAATTACAATTTTTCAGTACTTTTTCCACCTCTGGTAAAAAGTAAGAAACAAGACTGGGATACTAAATCAACTAAGACAAGAACTAAGACGAGGCTAAGCTAAGAAAACAAGAAAAAACAGGAACAACTGATATCTAAGAATAGACAAACTTAATATGCAAACATGGAATATATGAAATAAAACTCAGAACTCAAACTAAGCACACAAAACAACAGACCTGGATACATGAAACACAGAGGCTCATATATACATAGAGAGGGTGAGGAACACCTGGGGAAGGGAACAAGGGGAACAAGACAAACAACAACAAACATGGTGACAACACTAAGCTAACTGGCTAGGGCGGGGCTAGGGCGGAGACAGAACACTAACACAACAAAGAAGTATGCTCTAGTAGCACATGGGGGAGCAAACAAAACACGAGAACAGAGGACAGAAACAGAAGACAGATTACATCACATCTCCTCACATCTGGCATCGGCTGATCAGGTCTGGAAGGAGAGCAGATGGCAGCGTTTACTCCGGCTTTATGTGATGATGTTATAAAGTACGTCACACACTCTACTTCCCCCAGCGTGTGTGTGTGAGTGTGTAAGAGAAAGTGTGTAAGAAAGTGTATGTGTTAGTGAATTAATCAAACAGGCACGTGTGTCTTTGATCTCAGCCTGAGAAGGTTTACATATACACTACCAGTTAAAAAATATATATTTTGTCCATTTAAGTTCTTTAGGTCCAGTCAGTAACAAGACATGATACAAAATCCAGTGTACAAAACTTAAAAAAAATTAAATTTGTTTAGTTGTGTCTCTAGGATGAATAAAGCCATGTGAGCCATTTTTTGTGAAAAAAAGTGTTCCGGTGTTTCTATTTAGCCCTGTTTTAGTTCACTGTAGTAGAGAGTCTCTGAAGAAAGACAGGATTTTGGCACTTGCTCATGAATATTCATACATGCAAATACATCGCCTCCGATTGGCTAGCGGCACTGCAGCAGAGCACGCCTACCTGCTGCCTTCCCCCCACAGTCAATTTTACAGCTCTAAAACTCAAAAGGACCATTTTTTTCAGAGATACAAAGATAGATATAAATTTAGATATAAAGATACAGCACTGAGTGCTAGATAAAGTTAACCCTTAAACTTCACTTAATTTGAGAATCTCATTTATAACGTTTCTTTCAGCTAAACTAACGCTACTAAACTCTTACCTCAGACTTAGTGATTCAGTGTTTGGGCAGTTTCACAACGTCGAAGCCACAGAGTCCACTTTATATTATAAAATCCAATGTGAACATGCTTCCCATGTGTTTATTTAAGGTCTCAGTAAAACACAGAATTAACCGGAGATCCGATTTAAACCTATAGTTACTTACAGAAGATAGCTAATGTTAACTAGCTACTGTAAACAGAGCTGTAAGCTCTTTAGCTGTCAGTGTCGGCTCTGTCTGTGGGCGATCGCGAGCCAATGTGGGCGGGGCCATGAATACTAATTCACGGGTTGATGTAGACATGCTGCTTTTCCTGATCGACTCGTTTTTCTGAATATTTTCTTTTACTAGCTGCTGCAGACAATGGAGGTTGCGGAAGAATTTCAAGTGCAGCATCATAAACAACTCAGAGACACCTACTGTATTTCACAAACAACAAGAAAAAGAGGATTTTAGCGGAAGGAGAACATTTATTGTACAAATGGAAATAAACTGTAAAAATAAAAAAATCCATGTTCTTAGTCTGTAGTAAAGCTGTAGTGCTGGTACAGATGGAATTAGAGCCCAGGGTTAGGAAACTCATTTAAACTAAGTATAGTACTAAATTCTGGCTATCCACAACATCCAGCTTCTAGCTAGCTGGTTAGCTAAATTAATGTTCGTTAATTATAGCTTTTAGTAATCCTGCAATCCTAAATTAATAAAAACTATTTGAAAATGAAATAGTTATCGGCTGATCAGGTACATCAGGGCATCAGGACATATATAGTTTTATTTTCTCAAACCTTTACTATCTATCTAAGCTAGCTAATTCTAGAGTTAAGCTAACGGACTGTAACAGGCTGTATTCTATTAAGCACACAGTGAGTTTGATCTGTGTGTTTTGATTCAGAGACGAGTCTTTTTAATCAGATATCAGAAACATATCATCCCAGTTTACATAGATTAGGATTAGTTCAGTTACCTTTCTTTTAGAAAAATCCGTGTATATCCAGATATGTTTTAACATCAGTGCTGAAACCCGCAGCAAGAACTCAAAAACCCTCAAAAATCCTCCCCACCGAAGGCTAAAGCCCCGGACGCCCAGGCCAGGCAACGTCCCTGAGAAACATAGAGAACTCTGTAACTATTAAAAGTAGAAGTTCTTTCTTTTCTTTAAATTAGAAATTACAGATGAAGTCAGAGAGCGGTGAGTACTGTTTCCTACACCTTCAAATAAAGACTCTTAGAAACTGGAGAAAAAAAAACGCTACAGGAAGACGTCTGGCTGACCCACATGGAAACAGCAGCTTTAGCCTTTAGCTCAGATTAACATGATTAAGGACTGAGTCTCAGTTTCAGCAGAGAGGAGACAGGAGAACAGCTGCAGTAATAAAGATTAGATAAAATTAAACTTAATTAACTTTTAACCAGTAGTATAACTAAACTGTGTGTGTGTGAGAGAGACACTAGCAGACAGCAGTGTTACTCTTCTAGAAGGTCTTTATAATCTTGGGCTTTATGGGTAATTAGTGGGGGGCAGGTACACACTTATACTGTTAGGGGACATTCCCCTGTATCCTGGATCATCTGCACAGATCAAACACACACACACACACACACACACACAAACACACACATGTCTGCAGAACACTCTACACACTTCACTGACTGGTTTATTCTGGACTGGACCGGTTGGGACCACACGTGAGCCTGACACTACCTGAACCTTTAATTTCTGGAGGTCAGGAGATCAGTCTGAACTCAAACTCAGATTAAATAACTATAATTAAATCATTATTATAGAAGAGTATTGGAACATCTGCTTATTTATTTATAGCTTCTTCTGAAGAAACTATAAATGAGCTTATCTGAACTTTCTACTCCTTATATTTAAATAAAAGTAGCCTCGTTACTCCTGTTTCATTTCAGCTGATTTTTATTCCGGCTTCTCATCGTTCAATAAAACCCCTATCCAGATAAATCTCTCCATCCAGATAGAGTGAATCTGATTGTGATTGGATGTAGAGAAGTATAAACATATACCATTCTGACTCCCTATTGGTTTACACTGTGATCCATCACACCTGCACATGTGATATTAGGATGTTCCAGGGGTGTCAACACTTTGTAATAATGCCATTCGTTTAGTTTAGACACCAAGAATACCAAAAGATGGTTTTCAGTTTCAGTTTCAGTTATTTTGTCCCATTCGTCATGTAAACACACCTTCATTAAAAAAAAAAGTGGAAATGAGAAGCAAAAATCATACATGAAAACATGACAACAATGACGATGACAAAGCTTGTGAGGCAAGTAAGGCTAGTAAGGCTAGTGAAGCTAGTGAAGCTAGTAAGGATAATCAGACTAGTGAGGCCAGTAAGGCTAGTGAGGCTAGAAAGGCCAGTAAGGGTATTAAGGCTAGTGAGGCTAGTAAAGCTAGTGAAGCTAATAGGATTAGTAAGACTAGATAATCAGGCTAGTGAGGCCGGTAAGGCTAATCAGGCTAGTGAGGCTAGTAAGGCTAGTGAGGTTAATATTTTGTCCCATTCTTCCTGGAAACACACCTTCATTTTGTTAAAAAGACTCAAAAACAGAAGTAAAAGTCATACATGAAAAACAATGACGAAGCTAGTGAGGCTGGTAAGGCTAATGCTGGCTAGAAAGGCTAGTAAGGCTAGTTAGGCTAGTAAGACTAGTTAGGCTAGTGAGGCTGGTATGGCTAGCAAGGCTAGAGAGGCTAGTGAGGCCAGTAAGGCTAGTGAGGCTAGAAAGACCAGTAAGGGTATTAAGGCTAGTGAGGCTAGAAAGGCCAGTAAGGGTACTAAGGCTAGTGAAGCTAATAGGATTAGTAAGACTAGATAATCAGGCTAGTGAGGCTGGTAAGGCTAATCAGGCTAGTGAGGCTAGTATTTTGTCCCATTCTTCCTGGAAACACACCTTCATTTTGTTAAAAAGAGTCAAAAACAGAAGGAAAAGTCATACATGAAAAACAATGACGACAAAGCTAGTGAGGCTGGTAAGGCTAATGCTGGCTAGAGAGGCTAGTGAGGCTAGTTAGGCTAGTAAGACTAGTTAGGCTAGTGAGGCTGGTAAGGCTAGTAAAGCTTGTGAGGCTGGCATGGCTAGTAAGGCTAGAGAGGCTAGTAAGGCTAGTTAGGCTAGTAAGACTAGTTAGGCTAGTGAGGCTGGTAAGGCTAGTAAAGCGTGTGAGGCTAGTAAGGATAGTGAGACTAGTCAAAACTTGGCAATGAACTGAACAAAGGAGAGGGAATATAAAGGCAGGAAAACAGGAGAAAACAATCAATAGTCAGGGGACTGAGACCGAGTGAGTGTCTTGTGGCATTGTGGGAAATGGAGTCCGGATTAGCATGGGAGACATTTTTGTCTAATTCTATTTTTCCTGAGCAATTTTAGAAGATACATATTTAACCAAGTTGATCTCTTAATGAAACTTAAGTGTGAATCACAAATGCATTAAAAACACACCCAACGTTAGACAGTGGTGTTATAGTGGTGCTGCTGAAAAGCTGAAATACCACCAGTTTACAATAGAATTAGCATCAGAATTTTTAGTCCCCAGCTATAAAGTTTGTTTTATAGGTTTATGTTTGAGTAAAATAAACATTGTGGTTTTATTCTATAAACTACAGACAACATTTCTCCCAAATTACAAATAGAAATATTCTCATTTAGAGCGTTTATTTACAGAAAATGAGAAACGTCTGAAATAACAAAAAAAAGATGCAGAGCTTTCAGACCTCAAATAATGCAAAGAAAACAAGTTCATATTCATAAAGTTTTAAGAGTTCGGAAATCAATATTTGGTGGAATAACTCTGTTTTTTTTTAATCACAGTTTTTTTCATGCATCTTGGCATCGTGTTCTCCTCCACCAGTCTTACACACTGCTTTTGGATAACTTTATGCTGCTTTACTCCTGGTGCAAAAATTCAAGCAGTTCAGTTTGGTGGTTTGATAACTTCCATCATCCATCATCCATCTTCCTCTTGATTATATTCTAAAGGTTTTCAATTTAATAAAATCAAAGAAACTCATCATTTTAAGTGCTCTCATATTTTCTCAGAACAATAGTAAATTCCTTATTTAGGACACAGAGTTAATCTGGACTGAGTTCCTGGTTCTGTAGTGATGTTTGTGGAGGGGTTAATGGGTCACTGTGGTCTGTGAGAGGTGTTAAATTGATCAGTATACTGTAGATAACGGGCTCATACTGAGCGCCAGATGTAACCTGAAGTTCTTCTCCTTAAACTGAGTTAAATTATTTATCAGAGAGGACAAAAATTAACTGTAAAAAGATTTTATTCCAAGTCTTTATAAAGCATTTCTATTGGTCTAATAATGGGTTCAACCGCACTAATTACTCACACACTAAAGCACTCTAAATTTATACTTTATATTTTATTGTATCTATCTATCTATCTATCTATCTATCTATCTATCTATCTATCTGTCTGTCTGTCTGTCTGTCTGTCTGTCTGTCTGTCTGTCTGTCTGTCTGTCTGTCTGTCTGTCTGTCTGTGTGCTGTGTATGTTATTGATGACTTGTAATTACTTGTAATTGTGCCATTGTGGGACGCAAGACACTTTTCATAGAACTCTGCCAGTAAAAGTGTATTGTATTGTAGGGAACAGATTTGTTCAGTATCATTTACTTTACTTTAATCCTGGATATATGGAGATGTACCCCTGTATAACTTCATTATTAGTTAATTTAATGAATCATTAATTACTCAGTCTCTGTCTCTCTGTACTGTAAATGGGTGAATGTGTGTAGTCGGGGTTCTCCGCCCAGAGTTGCCAGGTTCGCGGTTTTCACGCCGAATTGGGAGAGAGAGAGAGAGAGAGAGAGAGAGAGAGAGAGAGAGAGAAAGAGAGAGAGAGAGAATCACAATGTAACCAGAAATCACCAACAGACAAACTGATGAGTGCCAGTTTCATTATTTTAATGTTTTGATGGTCTTTGGGGTGACTGCAATTGAGGATACTTTAAAATTTCTTAAAATCTTTCAAATTGCCTGACCTTTATTTCTTTCTTTAGTTGAGTAGTTTTTGCCATGATATGAATAGGAACGTTACTCAAATAGGAAAATATCCTGGTTAGTTTGAATTTTTTTTTTGTTTACTAAATTTTTCCAGATGTTTTTCTTTTCATAGTTTAGATGAGTTAAGTATTAACCTACAATGCAGACAATTTTATAAAATAATGGAAAAAAGGGGACATTAGCGAGTGGTACTGTACATTATGGGATGTGCATTAAGTAAGCACGTTGGGAGTATCATCATTAGTGAATAATGGTGAATCACTGTGGTTCTCTGGAGTTTTACAGCTTTACAAATTACTTTATATTTTTTCAGACTGGTAGATGATCAATAACTTTGTTTTTTTCTCATCTGTTGTTGAGATTCTTCAGATAGGGATATAATAATAATAATGTGGTGGTTTTTGAGATCTTTTATCTGCTTCATGTTGTCAGAAGTTCCCCTTCTGAAGTTCCCCTTGTAATAAATGAAATTATCATTTTAACTGTGCTTTTCTATATTTACTCAGATTATCTTTGTCTTTGATAATCTGAAAAATGTAAATATGGCAAAAATGCAAAAACAAAATAAATCTAAAAGGGGCAAATACTCAGTCTATTGAGTATATGTTGCATATGTTATTGATGATATTTGTAATTGAGTCGTTGTTTTAGAGAACTCTGACAGTAAATATGTATTGTCTTGTATTTAATTTACTATGTGCTTTTGACTGGTAGACTTGTACTGTAATACAACCCCCTGTATAACCTGATTATTAGTTAATTTAATGAATCATTAATTACTCAGTCTCTGTACTATAAATGGATAAATGTGTGTATTTCGGGCTCTCCGCTCAGAGTTGCCAGGTTCGCGGTTTTCACGCCAAATTAAGGGGGGAGAGAAAGAGAGAGAGAATCACAATGTAACAAGAAATCACCAGACGATAAAAAATTCAGGAGGGTCAAGAACAGAAATGAGTAAGTAAAAGTCAGTTCTTTCTTCTTTTTTTCGAATTATGTTACTATTAAATATATCCTCAATCTTGACTGGGATATAAAACTGTTACAAAAGAAATAATAAACACAATATATGTAACAATATTATTAATGACTTTAGGATAAATAGCAATACTGATAATAAATAACTTTTTAAACAAAATACTACAAAATACACACTGACATATATGTTGGGCTGGTTTAAGCTTCTTTGAGCTGAATGTTTCTGATGGACCTGGCAACCCTGCTCTCCGCTATTCTAATGTAAATAACGCTACACAGGTGACCGGCCTGCCCCGTCTCCCCGCCCGGTCCCTCCTCCTCCCTCTCCCCGCCTCCTCCTCCTCCTCCTCCTCCTCCCGCTGCTCCAGCTGCTCCGGGCCGCCGGCTCTGCTCGCCCCTCCCGCTCTCCCTCCTCCTCCGCTCCGCTGCTGCTCCGCTGCCGCTGCTCCCTCCACTCGGCCCCCAGCATGACGGGCGTCGCGGCGGCCTCCTTCTTCTCCAACGCGTGTCGCTTCGGCGGCTGCGGGCTGCACTTCGAGTCGCTGGCCGAGCTGATCGTGCACATCGAGGACAACCACATCGGTGAGCGCCGCGCTGCCCCTCCGCCCCGCCGCTCTGCGCTGCCTGTAACCGGGCTAAGCTAGCGGGGCTGCGGGCTGGGGTTCGGGGAGGGAGGGGTCGGGTTGAGGGTGGAGAGGGAGGCGGGGGTGGGAGCGATAGCGTGTCCGCCGCGGCCGGTTAGCGAGGCGGGGAGCGGCTGTATCGTGAGCCGCTGCTGCCGGCCTGAGCTCCGGGTCCGGCCTCAGCATGTACAGCGGCAGCGGGTTCGCCGGCGCTGCAGGCCTGAACCCCGGGTTATTAGCTCGCGCCTCAACGAGCTTTGTTTAGTCTGGCTGTAGGTAGGTGTGTGTGTGTGTGTGTATTGGAGGTGTGTGTGTGTGTTTCCATATCAGGCAGGCAATCACCTTCACCTTCCGCTGCTAGAACCATCAAACTAAAGCTGTTTAAAAACTGTGATATCTTCCAACAACTATCTGAGAACCATCAGCCATAACATTAAAACCATATTTTTTATTCTTGTAATACAAAATCTCCATTCATAATGCTGTGTAGTCCAATACTAGCCTTAATCCCACACAGATTAATGCCCTATCCAGTTTGCATTTTGATTTTGACCATTAAGATACCAAGTTGGATACCATAGCAACCACCTAATGCCCCAGGTGTCTTTTTAATACAAATTCTCCATTCAAAATTCTGTGTAGTCCAAGACTAATCTCAATCGTATCACTCGTTTAATATCTTATTCTGTTTGCATTTTGATTTTGACCATTACAATATCATAGCAGCCACTTAATGCCCCAGGCAACCGCTGGTAGACCACCAAAGCTGATTAAACCATCAGTTATAACATTAAAATCATATTGTTTGTATTATTTTAATAGAAAATCTCAATTCAAAATGCTGTGCAGTCTAATACTATCCTTAATCCCACAGAGTCTAATGCTATATGCAGTTTGCATTTAGACTTTGATACTTTAGATATCATATCATATCAGCCAATTAGCAACACATCTGCAACCCAGTGGGATACCATAGCAACCATCTAATGCCCCTGGCAACAACCACGTCCATCCTGTCTTAGCCACTGGTAGACCCACCAAAGCTTGTTCAAATCTGTGGCTTCTTCCAACAACATATCATATCAGCCAATTAGCAACACATCTGCAACCAAGTGGGATACCATAGCAACCACCTAATACCTCAGGTACCCTTTTAATACAAAATCTCCATTCAAAATGCTGTGTAGTCCAAGAATAATCTCAATCGTACACGGTTTAATTTCCTACCCTGTCGTAACATAGACATAACATTAAAACCATATATTTGTCCTTTTAATAGAAAATCTTAATTTAAAATGCTGTGTAGTTCAGTACTAGCCCTAATCACACACACAATTTAATTCCCCATCCAATTTGCATTATGATTTTGACACTTGAGATTTCATAGCAGCCACTTAACAACACCTGCGTAACCAAGTTGGATACCATATCAACCACCTAATACCTCAGGTACCCTTTTAATACAAAATCTCCATTCAAAATGCTGAGTAGTCCAATACTAGCCTTAATCCCAGACAGTTTAATGCCGTTTTTTGACACTTGAGATATCAAAGAAGCCAGTTACCAACACCTGTGCAACCAAGTGGGATACCATAGCAATCACAGCAACCATCTAATGCCCCTGGCAACAACCACGTCCATCCTGTCTTAGCCACCGATAGACCATCAAACCAAAGCTGGTTCAAATCTGTGATTTCTTCCAACAGTTACCTGAGAACCATCAGCCATAACATTAAAACCGTCTACATGAACTCTATTCAAAATGATGTGTAGTACAAAACTATGCTTAATCCAGGACAGTTTAATGCTGTTTTTTGACACTTGAGATATCAAAGCAGCCAGTTAGCAACACCTGTGCAACCAAGTGTGATACCATAGCAATTACAGCAACCATCTAATGCCCCTGGCAACAACCACGCCCATCCTGTCTTAGCCTTCAGCCATAACATTAAAACCGTCTACATAGACTCTATTCAAAATGATGTGTAGTCCAAGACTATGCTTAATCCAGGACAGTTTATTGCCCCCTATCCTGTTTGTGTTTTGATTTTGACTCTTCTAGTGGTGTCATATCAGTCACTTAGCAACACCTCTGCAACCAAGTGGAATACGATAGCAACCACCTAGTACAATCATAGCTACCATCTACCAAACACTTAGCAACACCAAGGCAACAGGTGAAAACCCAAAGTAGGGGTGGTTGATATGACCCTAAAATAAATCCAAGAATTCAGAGCATCAGTTGTAAAGTTAAAGCTAAAGTTAAGTAATGTTCTAATCCATATTATTAAAACCACTTATAGTTTAATATTATATATTATAATATATCTAATATAAGTTGAGATTGTAATTATCGTAACAGGCCTACCTGGTCATTAGCCAGTTCACAATTGTGCTTCTTTGGTCCACTGTGTACCAGTTCTGGTGGGTTCTGGCCACTGCTTAACAGGAACACCCCATAAGACCTACCTGATGTTCTGGAGATGTTCTGACCCATTCGTTGTCTAGAACATCACAGTTTCTGCTTCAATATTTTAATTCAATAACTGATTTGAGTGTTTGCTCGCTACAGGTGTTACAGGAACCACTGGAACCTGATTACAGTGGTTTTAATGTTTTGGCTGATGCTGATTGATTAATTGATTGATTGATTGATTGATTGAAGTGTATGTTTTGAGTGATCATTGATTTTAGAGGTTCTGGAGATGCTCTGTATGGATAAACCTTTTGGGATGTCTGTTTAACCTTTCTACGAGATTGTTGTGAGGATTTGATAGCATGGTTTACCAATGTTGATAGGTACTTGCAGTTAGAAGATAGCTAACAAATCACTGTGATAATGGGAAGCTCTAAATATCTATTCATTTTTTTCCCCATTTTATTCACATTTTCTCCCCAATTTACAAGGCCAACTTATTAGGACTCCCAGAATCCCACTCACTAGTGATGCCCCAATACTAGTATAGTGAAGACTAGCACACACCTCCTCCGACGCGTGAATTCTTTTTAACTCTTTTTATACTTTCATTCCGAGTAGAATCACAGCACTAACGCTCAGAGGAAAGCACAGCGACTCGGTTCTGATACATCAGCTCACAGATGCAGCTTTGTGCTGATCCACATCACCCTAGGAGTGATGAATAGGGGAAAGAGCACCATTTACTGTACCCACCCAGAAAGAGCAAGGTCAACTGTGCTCTCTCTCAGGGCTCTGGCTGCTGATGCCATGTCTTTATTAATTAACTCTTTTTTTTCCCCTTTATACTCGCCTATGTCTTAGACATCTGGTTATAGAGTTATAGTGCTTCATAGTGTCTTAATGTATTGGAAGTACTTCTCTTCTACAGGGACTAGAAAATGCAAGTTAAATGCATTTATTATAAGAAAGGGGAAAAGGATGTCCACTGACCTGATCTAAAATATATTTAGATTCTGTAGTGAACGTGTGTGTTTTTAGTTTTTACACACACACACAGTGTTAGCATGCATTGCAATGCATGCAACACATTGGTAAGCAAGCAGGACGTCTCCTAGGGAAGGCTCGTTGTTGCCAGGCAACTGGCCTGTCACACAGAGGTGCCGAAGGTCCGTGATTGGTGGACTGGATAAACCTGGGCAGAGGTTGTTTGTGTAGAAGTGAGACACGTCTGCCATCAACCCTGACGACGCTGACGCCAATCAAAGAGTGGCTGATCTCAGGTCGTCGTCAGGTTGTTTCGGATGGGCGGAGCCTGATTTGCATGTCTGTCACCTTTTGGCCTTTGTGGATGGGGGCAGTGGTGGCTTCCTGTGGGGGGCTGGGGGTCACGGATTGGGCTGGGGGTCACGGATTGGGCTGGCTGACCTCTGGGGACCAAAAACAAGACCTTAGAGTATTATTGATCCTCACAGTGGATCAATAATGATACCAAGGCGACGGATCAGGCAGTGTAATAGAGGTGGTGTTATTAATGCTGTGGTAATAATTACAGATGATGCATTATGGGAGTATCTGAGAGAGCTAAGCCTCTTTAGAATGTCCTCCCAGTTTGGATTGGTGTTGTGGCCCCAAACCTGGTCCACATCTGGTTTAACATCTGGTCAACATATTGAGATGAATGGCTGCCTTGAAGCAGAATCCATATTTTCAGTTTCCTGTTTATCCTTCTGATGCACTTCTGATAAATACTAGAGTATTTAATACTAGAACTGAAGGAACTATGCAGTTTTATGAGGTAGAATCACCTGGAATTTATTCAGGCTTTCAGTTAACAGCTGTGCTGAACTCCTCAAGAGTTAATTACTTGAATTTCTTGTCTCTTAATAAAGTGTTTGAGAGCATCAGTTAAAGTAAAGTAGTGAAGAGGTAGAGTTACAGGTATACAGTGAATAGTGAATATTTGAATAATGTTCTAATCCAGATTATAAATAGTAAGTAAAGTGAATTTAAGCACTGATAATATCCTTGACATACCTATTGATGCATATGCATCGTATGTGTCATATTGTCAATATGATAAAAAATAATGATAAGTAAAAATAAGAAATAATAGTCATATTGCATATTTGAGTAATGATTTTTTTTTTTATATCTACATAAATCTTAGAGAAATCCTGAAAAAGCACAACAAAAATACATTTAGGCTTTTTTATTGAATGTGTCAGGCTAGCCAGGCAGATCAGAGACAAACGCAGACGTGGAACTGTACAAGTTTTATTTACAACAATATATCTATATACAAATATATACAATGAGCTAAACCAAACAGTATAACAACAAGCTAAGCACATACCAAACAGTCCAGGGTCAGATCCAGGCAACGACAGTATCAGAGGTGAGACAAAAGAGAAGTATAAAGTCCAGGGCAGAGTTCAGAAACCAAGTAACTGCAATTTCATAGGAAAATCCAAAAAGGGGTAGTCAAAAAACGAGAGCAAGGTCAAAAAACACAGGAGATCAGGAATAAACACAGAGTATAACGCTTTGTACGCACGAAAAGGCAATACGCGGCAGCGGCGTCTATAAATACACCGGAGACGAATTACACTTCCGGGCGTCATCGCGTTTGTAGTCCATAAGGTTCTGGGGATTGTAGTCTTTTAGCGCCGGAGCGCTCCCAGGCTCCTTGGGGGAGGCAGAGGATATAAACAGAGACCTGGCAGACGTGACAGAATGCAATGATAAAAAAAAAAGTGGCAAATATAATGAAGGCCTGGAAAAAATGAAAACAATATTCTTGGTGAAAAAAAGATATTTTAAACATTTTTTAGAAATAAAAAACAGAAAAGTGGGGAGTGCAATATCATTCGTTCCCCTTGCGTCAATACTCTGTAGCGCCACCAGGTCTGGACTTTGACTCGGCCATTCTAACACCTGGATACGTTTATTTGTGAACCATGTAGATTTTTAAATATATATTTATTTATTTAATTTCAAGAATATACTACTGAAACAAAGCAAATGTTCAAGTTTTATTTAGTACAAATATAACAGTTTTTTCTACATTCAGTTGAAACCAAAAAAAATATATATGAAGCCTCATTATTATTCTATACAAAATCAAAGTGTAACAAAAATAATGTCATGTAAAAACAAAAACCCACCACAAAATTAAAGTACAGATTATGTAACGTGTTCTTATAAACTGCGAACACGCAATTGAAATTAAGTTCAGTAAATAACAAAACAAATACAAAATACAAAAATGTGTTTGTTAGGTGGTTGCTAAGGTGTAGCTAGGTGGTTGCTAAGGTGTTGCTTTGGTGTCTGTAGTTGTTGCTATTGTGTTGCTAGGTGGTTGCTAAGCTGTTGCTAAGTATGTATCTGTAGGTGTTGCTAAGTATCTGTGGAATTTGATATGGTGTTGCTAGGTGGTCGCTAAGGTGTTCCAAAGTATCTGTGGAGGTTGTGCTAAATGTTGCTGAGCATCTGTGGAGATTGCTAAGGTATTGCTAGGTGGTTGCTAAGGTGTTGCTTGGTGTTTGCGAAGTTGTTGCTAAGTATCCGTGGAATTTTCTAAGGTGTTGCTAGGTGTTTGCGACGGTGTAGCTAAGCGTCTGTGGAGATTGCTTAGGTGTTGTTAGGTGGTTGGTAAGGTGTAGCTAGGTGGTTGAGAAGGTGTTGCTTTGGTGTCTGTAGTTGTTGCTATTGTGTTGCTAGGTGGTTGCTAAACTGTTGCTGAGTATGTATCTGTAGGTGTTGCTAAGTATCTGTGAAATTTGCTAAGGTGTTGCTAGGTGGTCGCTAAGGTGTTGCAAAGTATCTGTGGAGGTTGTGCTTAGATGTTGCTAAGCATCTGTGAAGATTGCTAAGGTGTTGCCAGGTGGTTGCTAAGGTGTTGCTAGGTGTTTGCGAAGTTGTTGCTAAGTATCCGTGAAATTTTCTAAGGTGTTTTTAGGTGTTTGTAAAGGTGTAGCTAAGCTTCTGTGAAGATTGCTTAGGTGTTGTTAGGTGGTTGGTAAGGTGTAGCTAAGCATCTGTGAAATTTGCTAATATGTAGCTAAGCATCTGTGGAGATTGCTAAATTGTTGCTTAGCATCTGCCGTGATTTCTAAGGTGTTTTTAGGTGGTCGCAAATGTGTTGCTAAGCATCTGGGGAGATTGCTAAGGTGTTCCTAGGTGGTTGCTAAGGTGTAGCTAAGCATTTGTGGAGATTGCTAAGGTGTTGCTAAGCATCTTTGGAGTTTGCTAAGGTGTTGTTAGGTGGTTGCTAAGCTGTTGCTAAGTGTATATATGTGAGGAGGTTGCTAAGGTGTTGTTACGTGGTTGCTAAGGTGCAGCTAAGCATCTGTGGAGATTGCTAAGGTGTTGCTAAGCATCTGCTGTGATTGCTAAGGTGTTTTTAAGTGGTCGCGAAGGTGTTGCTAAGCATCTGGGGAGATTGCTATGGTGTTGCTAGGTGGTTGCTAAGTAATGAATTCGAATAGTGGTGTCAGTGTGTCAAAAACACATTGAATTATGGTGCTTTATATCATATTTTAAAGTATCTCATACATCTTATTCAAATGCTGGATCTTTTTATTTATTTATTTGTATTTTTTGACAATCTGTTCCTTATGTTTTGGCTTGGCTACACTGTAAATAATGGCCACCCTTAATGTACTCAGAGTTTAAATAAAGGTTAATTGATTGATTGATTGTGGACGGTGGTTTCCGGTTGAGAGTACGCTGTGTGTGATTGGCTGCTGCTTCTCTCCGGTGTGTGTGAGTGTGTGGTGGAGTGCTGAGTATAAATGTTTGTGTGTAAAACGTGATTGTAAAGAATACTTGGGTTTCTAGAAAGGTGCTATATAAGTGTAACTTCACTCATTTATTAATTCATTCGTATTTTAATGTACATCTCACATGTTTTCAGTCTACCTTTAGTAATAAAGGGGTTAAATCTGAGTCTGAACTCTAAGCTGAGGCGACTCTGCCTCCCTGTGGTTATGAACTGGCACAGTGCCTCAGTTATTCTATAAGGTCGATGGGGTTATAGTACAGCCTGGGTGTGAGGTAATTACTTAAGTAGAAAGTAGAAGTAGAAGTTTTCTTTACTTTACTGCAGTAATTATTCTACATTTTCAAACAATTATCTGAATTTTCTAATCCTTACATTTGAATAAAAACAGCCTCGTTACTCCTATTTATTCATTTCAGCTGGTTTTCATTCCGGCTTCTCATCGTTCAATAAAACCCCTATCCAGATAAATCTCTCCATCCAGATAGAGTGAATCTGATTGTGATTGTATGTAGAGAAGTATAAACATATACCATTCCCACTCCCTATTGGTTTATACTGTGATCCATCACACCTGCACACCTCACACTCCAGATAAACTCCAGTCCAACTAAACTTCTTTAATATATTTACATTCTACTAAATAAAATACATTCATTTTTAATCAGCATATATGCAGCTGAAACACTAGAGGACAGCCTAGAGCAAAATCCCAAATTATATTATCAACATTAACATTTTAATATTATATTTTAACATTATAGTCATTATGGCTTTTAGAAAAATGTGTTTTGGGGAGGGGGGTGTAGTGTACTCTGTGGGCGTGGCCTAAGCTTTTGTTCTTAATGGCTTTTTTATTTTTTTCTCCTTACATTACTTTTACTTTTATAATTTAAGTAGTTTTGAATCCAGTACTTTTGTAAACACTTTTTACTTAAAGTGTAAAAAGCTTGAGTTGATTCTTCAACTTCTACAGAAGTATTTTATTAAACTCTAGTATCTATACTCTATTCTACCTACAGAGTAATGAATGGAAATACTTTTCACACCTTTGCAAATTCTGAACCAACTAGATCCTGCTTAAACCACCAAAACAGTTCTGACCCATCGAGGCCAAAATTATGACTTTTTATTAGATGCCTGACTAAATATCTTAATAATGATACTGATATAATGATACGGCAAAAACCTAAAACATCAGAAATTAATGCAATAATAGAAAACCGAACATGGAACTAATTTTTTTTTTATTAAAAGTAAAAAAATATATATATATATTAACAGTATGATGATGTTTTAATGCTCATTTCAAGTAAGAACCAGAAAATCTCTCACACAAAAAAAAAAAAGAAATTAATTTTGTGACATCATTAGCCCCACCCCCGCCCCCATGCATGCTTTCGTCTGGATTCAAAGTTCATGAAAAAAACGAGTCATTGTTCGGTGTTTTGATTCACTCGATCGCTAAAATAAGCAGAGGAAATAAAAAAATAAGGCATTTAAAAGCTGAGAGACATTTAAACTTAAAATCTGCTCATATGTCATGAGTTGATTATGTGATCATGTGATCATCTTATACTTACGATGGGTTTAGAATTGAGTCGACTCATTGTCTGAATCGGTTCACGAACCGAGTGCAGATTTGAATCAATGATTCGAAACATTCATATCAGGCTCTGGCTTTGTGTATAAATGATGTAGGGAAACTCCAATTCCCATAATTCACTTGGCTTTACCATGAGTACGCTGGCCAACCTGGTGTTCAACCAGTCACACTTACTGTAACTATAATTACACTTATAAGATAACACCTCACAACCTATAAAACATACACAGGTGTGGGAGTTTCCAAACTCTGGTTGCTCTTTCAGAACACTGCATGATAAGTTTACTATGTACTGCTGTCCCATGACTTTTGGCAGTGGTTTTAATGTTCTGGCTAGGGTATTAAAAGACTCTGGTCTGTGTTCTGTGATGCTGTGTTCCAGATGTTTTCAGATGTTTGTAGATGTTTGTTTCTGGGCTCCAGGCCTGTATGTATTGCAGTAGGTAAGGAACGTGTTCAGCAGCACCGTCAGGAGCGTTTCTGATTGGCTGGCTCAGTAATACGGTGAAGGTCAGCAGCTCCTGTAGGCGTTTAGAGCCGTGTTCAGAACCTGGTCCAGATGCTGCAGTCGGCGCTGCCGTCACTGATGCTGATTAGTGATGCAGAGCTGCTGCTGCTTCTTCTTCTTCTTCTTCTTCTTCTTCTTCTTCTTATCCTCTGTGCTTGTCTCTCTAATTCTTTCTGTTTGTGTCTCTGTGTCATTATCTCTTTATATTCCTCTCTCTTTCTTTCCCCAACGTGTCTATCTCTCTATTTCTCTCCTTTTCTCTCTACTTGTCCCTTTTTTCTCCATTTCTCATTCTCTGTTTCTTTCTCTCTACTTGGCTTTCGTTCTATCTACTTGACTCTATTTCTGTCTCTCTGTTTCTCTCTTTCTTTTTCTTTTTTTTTCTCTACTTGTCTCTCTAACTCTTTCTATTTCTCTCTCTCCCTCTCTCTTCTCTATTTTCTGCCTGTCTTTCTCTCTTTCTCTGTCTGTTTCTCTCTATATATTTACCCTATTTCTCTCTATTTCTGTCTCACTGTCTCTTTCTTTCTTTTTCTTTTTTTCTCTCTACTTGTCTCTAATTCTTTCTATTTCTGATTCTTTCTATTTCTGTCTCTCTCTCTGTACCTCTCTATTTTTGTCTGTCTTTCTCTCTTTCTCCCTCTGTTTCTCTCTCTACACCTTTACCCTATTTCTCTCTATTTCTGTCTCTTTCTATTTATTTCTCTCCCTACTTGTCACTTGACAATTCTTTCTTTCTTTCTTTTTCTTTCTTTTCTTTTTCTTTCTCTTTGTTTCTCTACTTGTCCTTCTTTCTCTCTGCTTTTTTCTACTTGTCTATCTCTCTATTTCTCTCTCTACTTTTTTTCTTCCATTTCTTTTTTCTCTTTCTACTTGTTTCTATTTCTCGCTCTCTATCTCTTGTCTCTCTCCCTAATTCTCTCTACTTGTGTCTCTCTACTGGTCTGTCTCTCTATTTATCTCTCTCTACTTGTCCCTTTTTTCTCCATTTCTCATTCTCTGTTTCTTTCTCTCTACTTGGCTTTCTGCTTGACTCTGTCTTGATTTCTGTCTCTCTGTGTCTCTCTTTCTTTTTTCTCTCTACTTTCTCTCCCTCTCTCTTCTCTATTTCTGTCTGTCATTCTCTCTATATCTTTTACCCTATTTCTCTCTTTCTGTCTCTCTGTCTCTTTCTATTTATTTCTCTCTCCCTACTTGTCACTTGTCAATTCTTTCTTTCTTTTTCTTTCTTTTCTTTTTCTTTCTCTTTATTTCTCTACTTGCCCTTCTTTCTCTGTACTTCTATCTACTTGTCTATCTCTCTATTTCTCTCTCCCATTTCTTTTTTCTCTTTCTACTTGTCTCTACTTCTCTCTCTCTCTCTCTCTTGTCTCTCTCCCTAATTCTCTACTTGTGTCTCTCTACTTGTCTATCTCTCTATTTCTCTCTCTCTACTTCTCCCTTTTAATATATTTTATTAGCGAGCTTTTCTAGTGCAGTGTAGTTGATGCAGTGTGTGGTGTTTGATCTGATCTCTGCAGGCTGATCTATAACTTCTTAAAGCTCTGCAGCAATACTGGCAGCTCTCGTGTCTGATTATAATGCATAATTTTAGATTTTAATACTGTAAAGCCTCTATTGGATTCAGTAATAACATTGGGCCTAATTCAGCGAAACACTGACGAAGGAAGGTGCCTGCCTGATGACCCCTGAGAAGAGCTTGCACTGAAGTTTGTGTTAGAGTTTGGATGAAGGGGATTGGTGTGGTCCTGCTCTTGTAATAATTTGTCTCATGAGTTTTGTAGACGTCTGAGTACTTGGCAGTTGAGGCACGGACCATGAACATAGTTCGCTATGCTTCTGGATTCTTGTCGAGCCAGTATCAGATGGTAGTGGTTGCTGTGTTCTGCTCACGCAACTTATAATGTGATTTATTGTGTGTGATTGTGCTTAGGTAAGTGTGTTGTTGCCATAGTTAAAGGAAGTGAGCTTAGATTAAGGAGGGATTCTGTTTGTTCATAGGTTATTTTTTGGTAGGTCTGTTACTTGGCAGTTGAGGCAATGGACCATGAACATAGTGTTAGGCTGTGCTTCTGGATTCTTGTCGAGCCAGTATCAGATTGTGGTGGTTTTGGCTATTGTTGTTAGTTGAGTGAGTAGTAGTTCCTGGCTGAGCCCTATGCATAACCCCAGCTGTTAGGTGCAGGATTTGTCAATTTCCTGTATTATATTACTTAAACTGATATATTAAACTTGCTTTTGAGAAATATCTATTTTGAGTATTTTAAAATTGAGTATTTTAGGTCTGTTTATAGTGTTTATTGAACTATTTAAATATTTAGTTTTATAAAGGAAGTTGTGTTAAAGTTGTTAGCGTATCTATTTTTAAGGTCTATTGTTTAAATCCTTCAGCTGTTATTCTGTATTATACAACAGTTAGTTCCGACCTCACAATCTGATTGGTTGAGAAGTGTTCTAGCCGTGAAGATATATGTGATAACATCACGGCCTTCTCTTACACTAAACCTGTATCACTCCGCCGGCGTGTTGCCGAGTAACGGCGTATTTATACACACAGGACAGCTTAGAATCATCAACGGCATCAGTGGCAGCATTAGCTTAGCACAGGCTAGCGCTCAACCACGGCACGCTCGCTCGCAGTCCGCAGCGCTGGCTCGTCTTTCGTGGTAAAAAGGGAAAGAAAAACGCTAACTTTCGTGGTGTTAGTCTGTTTCAGTTCTGTTACAGTTGTGGTGGAACTACTTTTTGGCGGAAGGCTCAGTCCATATTAAAGCATATTCAAACTGAATTTCTTAAAGTTCTTTGATTTATTTTCTTTATTCATTTAGTAAAAAACGAAACTGTTGTATAAAAGCAATAAAACACTCGAGGTCGTGTGTTATCACCAATAACATCACGGCTGTGATGATCTACAGTACTCGCCTTCGGCTCGTGCCTACGACCGAATCACAGCCGTGATGTTATTCGAGATAACACACTCCCTCTCGTGTTCTATTGCTTAAAGAAAGTCTGATTTCTTCTTATATTGTGTATATATATTTTTAGTGGGACAGCGTAAAGCTAATACTAATCAAAGCCTTAATTTAAAGCCTTAAAGTTTTATATTATATGTACTCCTAACAGTACAGTAACTCCGAAACCTGTACCAGTACTACCCAAATGTTCAAGAACTGACTGTTCGCTCGCTGCCTAATATTTACCTCTCATCCTGTTACAGGAGCCACTGGAAACAGATGTGTGGTTTTAATGTTATGGCTGTTAGGTGTGTGTGTGTGTGTGACTTCATCTTACTCTCACGGCCGGTTGCCACGACGATGGTGTCAGTAGAGAGGAATGTTAGATGATGTCATGCTTCTCTCTCTATCTGCAATAGCAGACTTCAGGTACGTTTAGCAGTGTTTTGCTGAGCATGTGCGCACTTGTGTGTGTGTGTGTGTGTGTGTGTGTGTGTGTGCGCGTGTGCGCGTGTGTGTGTGCGTGTGTGTAAAGGAAACGGAGATGTAGAAACATGCCCAGAGCGTAATCAGGACCGTCTGCTCCAGCTTATTGTTATGGCAGTGTTTGGGTAACACAAGACATCATACCAACAGCAGAAACATTACATATATATATATATATATATATATATATATATATATATATATATATACACACACATATATATACAGCTCAGTAAAAAATAAGAGAGCACTTAAAAATGATGAGTTTATTTAATTTTACCAAATTGAAAACCTCTGGAATATCGGAAATCAAACCACCAAACTGAACTGCTTGAATTTTTGCACCAGGAGTAAAGCAGCATAAAGTTATCCAAAAGCAGTGTGTAAGACTGGTGGAGGAGAACATGATGCCAAGATGCATGAAAAAAAACTGTGATTAAAAACCAGAGTTATTCCACCAAATATTGATTTTCTGAACTCTTAAAACTTTATGAATATGAACTTTTTGTTTTCTTTGCATTATTTGAGGTCTGAAAGCTCTGCGTCTTTTTTGTTATTTCAGTCATTTCTCATTTTCTGTAAATAAATGCTCTAAATGAGAATATTTTTATTTGGAATTTGGGAGAAATGTTGTCTGTAGTTTATAGAATAAAACAACAATGTTCATTTTACTCAAACATAAACCTATAAAAAGCAAAATCAGAGAAACTGATTCAGAAACTGAAGTGATCTCTTCATTTATCCAGAGCTGTAAATGTCTGTTAACTTGTAGTTTCTGAGGCTGGTAACTCTAATGAACTTATGCTGTACAACAGAGGAAACTCTCGCTCTTCTATCCTTTCCTGGAGCGGTCCTGATGAGTGCAAGTTCCATCACTACAACATTTTTGATGGTCTTTGCAGTGACTGTACTTAAGGATACTTTCAAAGTTAGTGAAATTCTTATTGTCAGATTGACTGACCTTCATTTTTTTGTAGAGTATTTTTATTCTTTACTTAGTTGAGTAGTTCTTGCTTCTCATAATAAGGATATATTAGCAACATTTGTTTTACATTAAAAAAAAAAAAATATATATATATATATATACTGTATAAAGTGCTGTTTTTTATTTTTTTTTAAATGACAGACATTTTTTTCTATGTATTTTATTTATAATCCAATTTAAAGTAATTTATGTTAATATAGAACTATACAGTAGTTTACTGGAACCACAAAAGATACAAATCTAAATATATACATATACAAAAAATATTATATGTGGTGCTACAGCATGCAAAAATAAATAATTTTATGATAAGGGTACAATAAACAACAGTACTTATGACAGTAATAAACATTGTTAAGTTAAGTTATATTTCAGTTAATTACTAATTTACATTAGTTATTCCATTATTAAATGTGTAGTCAGGCTGTTACACCACTAGAGGTCAGGCTTGTTCTGTATGTAGAACAGTTCTGATCTACTGCTGTGTTTATGTGTTAGCATGCTGTGAGTTATGATTGACAGTTTAAGGATCAGATATGTAATAACTCAGTTAATAATCACACTGGTAATATTTTTTACACTAATAACAGTAATAAAATAGCATCTCTTTATGACTTTATGGTGATAGTGTGTGTATATATGTGTATATATATAGTAGTGATATAGACTATCATTGTATTGTAATCAATATTAAAAGTATCAAATCAAATCCAATTTATTTGTATAGCGCTTTTTACAACTGGTGTTGGCACAAAGCAGCTTTACAGAAACATGATTACAGGACAAAGAATCAGGCAAAACATTAAACATAGAAAATACAGAATACAGAACCCCCAGTGAAAAACTCCCTCAGAGCTGCAGGAGGAGGAAGAAACCTTGGGAGGACCAAGACTCACATTTGAGGGGGGACCATCCTACCACTGGTCAAACGGCTTTTAAATTAAAATTTAAAAAGTCTTTCATACATCCATATAGGTTTTATATATTCAGGTGTATAGCAGCTCCACTAATGGCTTATAGAGTGAGATGGATGATGAGCAGCTGATCTGTGGTGGTGGATGGAGAAGAGCTGACTTCAGAAACTTCCAGTCTGGCCAGACAGAGGACATGAGAGCCTGAGGGTCCAATTTCCATCGGTATCGGGTCAGACAGGTGGGCAGTCAGTAACTCGGAGGAAGGCAGAGAGATGGAATTAGTTTTGACTGGATTTATGTAAAACAGAGAATATAAAACATTATCAGAGTGTGGCAAATGACTCCGGCAGATCTAAATAAAACAGCCTAACTAAAGGCAGAGAGCCAGAAGGTAACATAGACACAGAGGCTCCCTGAAACACTGGCATCCACCCACTCCACCGTCCACAAACCTGAGTGACCGTGTGCAGTGGGAGAACAACAGCACCAGCATCTCAGTTTACCCACAATTCCCTCTGTCCATGAACCCCTGAATCTACAGCCTTATCTAAAGGGAAAAACATTAATTACCAAAAGCTAAACTAAACAAGTAAGTTTTCAGTCTAGACTTAAAGATTGAGACTGTGTCTGAGTCCCGAACATATTCGGGGAGATTATTCCAGAGTTGAGGCGCTTTATAAGAGAAAGCTCTTCCTCCTGCAGAGCTCCTCTGAATTTTAGGAACTACTAATAAACCAGCACCCTGAGATCTAAGTAATCGCGGTGGTTCATAACAGGAGATGAGGTCTTGTAGATACTCAGGAGCGAGCCCGTGTAGGGCTTTATACGTTAACAGGAGAATTTTATAGTCTATGCGGAATTTGACTGGCAGCCAGTGCTGACAGGACTGGACTAATATGGTCAAATTTTCTCGTTTTAGTAAGGACCCTGGCTGCAGCATTTTGAACTAGCTGAAGTTTATTTAAGTTACCGCCGGAACATCCAGACAGTAGCGCATTACAATAATCTAGCCTTGAGGTAATAAAGGCATGTACTAATTTTTCTGCGTCATGCAGTGATAGGGCATTTCTTAGCTTGGCAATATTACGGAGGTGTAGAAAAGCTGTTCTAGTAACATTAGATATGTGTTTATCGAATGCTAGATCTGAATCTATGATAACTCCAAGGTTTTTAGCTGCTGAACCAGGGGTGGCTGAGAAGTCGGACAGATTTAGCATTAAGTCTGATAATTTATTTCTAGCAGCTTTGGGGCCTAATAGGAGAACTTCTGTTTTTTCACTATTTCATAGGAGTTGTGGGATATCCACAATTTCACATCTTTTACACAATCCTCAATTTTCTTTAATCTCACTCTGTCGTCAGGTTTGGCTGATATGAAGAGCTGCGTGTCATCTGCATAACAATGAAAATTCACATCATGTTTTCTAATAACTTTGCCCAGTGGGAGCATATATAATGTAAATAATAACGGTCCTAATATAGAGCCTTGTGGAATTCCATATCTTACCTTGGTATAACTGGAAGACATATCATTTATCCTCACAAACTGATAGCGATCGGTTAAGTATGATTTAAACCATGCTAAGGCAGTTCCGGTTACACCGACCATGTTCTCTAGTCTTTCTAAAAGGAGAGTATGATCTATTGTATCAAAGGCTGCGCTCAGATCCAGAAGTACGAGTAGGGAAGCACAGCCTTGGTCGGCGGCCGTAAAAGTAAAAGTAATATTTCAGTTATTTTTAATGTTTGAAGTTAGTTATTCTAAAAGTTGTGTGTGTGTGTGTGTGTGTGTGAGGCTCAGAGAGTCACAGTAAATGACTTGTTGGAACTTTTTTACGAGCCAATTAGTGAGATCCAGTGGAAAATCCCTCATACCAGCCAACCCAGACCCACCCCATCCTTCCACGAGAGTGTGTGTGTGTGTGTGTATTAGCCTCTTTATGGGGACTATGGGATTCTTTATGGGGATCTGATTATCTCCATTGCAGGGGTGTTTAAACTACGGTCCGCTTTTGGAGCGGTCCGCGAGGCATTTTAGAAGTAGAATGAAAGTTGGCCCGCTGTTAAGCAGGTTTTTATAATGTGAGATTCAAAGTTTAAACGCTAGGTGTCAGAAACGGGCCAAAGAGTCTAAAAGCGGAGAGGGTGCGCATTTCTAACGCAGAAAAACGGGCCAAAGAGTCTAAAAGCGGAGAGGGTGCGCATTTCTAACGCAGAAAACGGGCCAAAGAGTTTAAAAGCGGAGAGAGTGCGCATTACTAGCACAGAAAAACGGGACAAAGAGTCTAAAAGCGGGGAGAGTGCGCATTTCTAGCGCAGAAAAACGGGCCAAAGAGTCTAAAAGCGGAGAGAGTGCACATTTCTAGCGCAGAAAAACGGGGCAAAAGAGTCTAAAAGCGGAGAGGGTGTGCATTTCTAGCGCAGAAAAACGGACCAAAGAGTCTAAAAGTTGCCGTAATTAAGGAGTTTAATATTAAGAGACATCATGAAATTAAACATCAATTAGAAAAATCTTAGTTTACACAACACTGTCAAAGATAAAGATAGTAAGTCTATTCTGATTGGATAAAACTAAACTTTTATTTTTTTTTAGAATCTGTTAATTTAAAGGTGCCCTTCAGCTAAAATCCTCTTTTTATTGTTGTTTGTGAAATACAGCAGGTCTCTCTGAGTTGTTTATGATGCTGCACATGATGAAACTCTTCCTCATCCTCTCCCTCATTCTCTGCAGCAGCTAGTAAAAGAAAATATTCAGAAAAATAAAACGAGTCGATCAGGAAAAGCACCGTGTCTACATCAACCTGTAAATTAGTATTCATGGCCACGCCCTCCTCAGCTCGGGACCGCCCACAGGCAGAGCTGAAGCCGGGCAGCGACGCCGTCTCATCAGATAGGAGATAACTAACAGTGCTAGGAACAGCATGCAGTTAATTCCTGTGTTATTTGTGCGAATAACACATCAGTGTTTATATACTTTACCCAGTAATTCAGAGCTAAGAAACAAATGGTTAGAATTAGTCTATGGAGGAAAAACACCACCAGCCAAGTACAATTGAGATAGGTAGGTGTTTAGATGTTTAGAACAGTTCTGTGTACACTAGTTAAAAGTAAAAATCCACCCTGGGGTTTTGTTTGTTGATTTTTACTTTCTGGACCTGGACTCTACCCACCTCCTGTGTGTGAGTAACTATAGGTTTAAATAGGATCCCCGGTGGATTTGGTGTTTTACTCTTACTCTAGAGACTCTAAGACTATAGGTCAGTGGCTGAACTGCACTTAGCAGGGCATTATTACACATGCAAAGACTGTTAATAGTGTAAACTCCACCCCCCACCCCACACACACACTCCTCCACCGGACTAAAGCAGTGTTATACTGGATCACCGGACCCCTTTAATTTTTCTAACAAAAAGCAGCTCACATGGAATTAATAAATTAATACTAGAGACACAAATAGACATTTTAAAATGAATAAAAAACGATGGAATAAGACCTTTAATTCAATCGCAAAATATAGTATTGCTTACAATATTGCAGAATATAGAATATATAGATGTATTGAATTGTAATGTGTAATGTGTATTGTGTGTGTGTGTGTGTGTGTGTGTGTTCCTCGTGTGTATGCAGGTATCCTGGCATTTCCGTAAGGAGTGTTGTGTACTGCTGAGCTCTGGAAAATATAATTACAGCCTCGTTTAACCCTCTCTCTCTCTCTCTCTCTCTTTCTCTCTCTCTCTCTCTCTCTCTCTCTCTCTCTCTCTCTCTCTCTCTCCCTGTCTTTCTCTCCCTCCCTCCCTCTATCCGGAGACCTGCTGATCTCAAACACGTTTAAACACTTGGCTGCTTTTTAATTAGCCATCTGGAAAACAAGCATGGCATTCCTGCACCCCCTCGCCATGCCAGCCTGTTACACACACACACACACACACTAAATGCCTTTTAAAAATCATTAAGAAGTGAATTTGTCTCCACAAGGTGGCGAACTTGTTCTTTATTAGGCCACAGTAATCCTTCCAACCCCTTTACACTCTGTGTGTGTGTGTGTGTGTGTGTGTTAGCACAGACAGAGCTCCTCTCCTCTAAATGTATGCTGTAGCGCTGCCACTGTGATCGTGAGATTGCTGGTTCGAATCCAGGTCGTGCAGCTTGCCATCATCAGCTGCCGAAGCCCTGAGAGAGCACAGTTGATCTCTCTCTCTCTCTGGGTGGATACAGTACAGTAGATGGCGCTCTCTCTTTCCCCTATTCATCACTCCTAGGGTGATGTGGATCAGCACAAGCCTGCGTCTGTGAGCTGATGTATCAGAACCGAGTCGCTGCGCTGCTTTCCTCCGAGCGTTAGCGCTGTGATGCTACTCGGCAAAAAGAGTTCAAAAAGAGGCGGAGTCTGACTTCACATGTATCGGAGGAGGCGAGTTCTACTCTTCATTATCCTGGTGTTGGAGCCTGGAGTTTTGCATGAAATTATATATATTTTATATATATCTTGCCTTTATTTTTTATTTTCTAGAAAAGCACAGCAAACAGATGTTCCAAAAGAAACACATTTAACCCTTTCAGACCTGAATTATCTCCAGGGATAAAATGTAAGAATATAAGACCAATATTCCAATAATTATTTGAAACAAGACATTAACTAAAATCTATGTTAATTATTGTTTCTAACATTCTTTAAGCATTAGCATTTTGTAATATTTAATAATGTAATAATTAGTGCTGTGTGATATGATGATAAATACATGGGGACGATAGAAAAGTGTCCCTATTGTTTTTACAGTAATTTCATTGCGTGGTCACTTTGCATAAACTCGGTTTATATAAGTGATAATAAAGTAATCTTAATAAAAGCTTTATTAAAATTAAAAGCTTAATAATGTGTTTTTTTGCGACGTGACGCTGCTTTACGTTATTTGACGGACACTTGTTAAAAATGTTAACTGAGTTGATTTTGATAACTCAATTTAAATACCTGTATAATTTTGAAAAAAAAAAATAGCTACTGCATCTACCTCATCTGTTTTTAATTTGATATATATATATATATATATATTGCTGCAGTAAAAGGTCGTAATTCTCATTTGTGAAAGTTTGGTTTAATGTCACTTAGTTTTAGTTGGAAAAAAGTAAGCAATGATATTATTCAAGCTACACCAGACTGCTCTTTTACTTTACTTTCATTAAGCTACGCTGTAGCAGCAACAGCAAACGCGCTTTTTAGCGCGCTTTTCGGACAAGGTTGGGCGAGTTGCGTTAGAGCGGGGCGTGGCAAACCCCCTCATTCACACTTTCTCTGTCTGTGGACCTCGGGGGCGTTACTAGGGTATTTTTGTGATAACGATATACTTGTCGATACAGGAAAACTAAAATAATTAATTAATTTCAGGAATATAGTATAATAATATAACAGTATAATCATAATTTGGCAAAATAAATAATATAGCATAAAATAATATAATGCAGCAAAAAATATTGCAGAATATTTAGTGCATGCATATAAACTGCAAACTAAAACAATTATACAATAAATACACCTAAAGCTTCACAGTAAATAATAGACTACTTTTAAGACAGAACAGCCCTGTTATCACCATATGGATTTTTAATATCATGATATTTCTGTGTCACGATATATTGTATATGATATATTATTGCCCACCCCTAGTAGATAGTAGCGGTGGTGTCTCTATATGAAGCTAAAGGGTCAACCTTTTAAAACATTTAGTATAATGGTGTAGAGAAGCTGAAATGTAATGTCCTCGTATGAGGACGCTGGGTCTCAAGAGGATATATTAAGAATAATATCTTAGATTTGCATTAGTTTTGCTTTAAACTGGATTTCAAGTACAAGAAATAGTAAAAAGTAAAATAGTAAAAAAAAAAAAAAAACATTTAAATACACAGAAAAGTAGATTTGTGTCTGTGTGTGTATCGACACTGAATTTCACCTGGTAGCAAAACAAAAACACGTAAAAGAATTTAAATGCTGTAATGAAGCCGTGATGAGGACCACCTGAGTGGGACCACCTGAAAAGCAGATGTGTGTGTGTGTGTGTGTGTGTGTGTGTGTGTGTGTTGGTGTTACAAGGTGAGAAAAGCTTAACTGCTGCAGGAAAGAATGTTTTAGTGCTGAATTGAAGCAATTAAGTCTGATTAGTGTGAACAGATCTTATTTAAAACTAAAATAATGACCAGAAAATGAGAAATGGGACATTTACATACTTAAAAAAAATAGATTATCATACAAACTTTAATATCAGACATTATTATTTTATTACTAGTATTAGAAGATTTATTCATTTCATTATAAACAAAATACATTTTTACAGAAGAAAAAAATATACAAATCACAAATAAAATGAAAGGCAGCAGAAAGAAGAAAAAATCGTATAATATCTGCCCCTTTTATCCCAAAAATAATTAAGAACAATAGTACATTTCCAATAAAAAATAAAAAATAAACAAAAATCTGTACCCCCTTAAGATTATAACAACTTTTTCTCTTCACAAAATGTAATTGGATGTTTGAACTTAATGTATTTTTATGAGCCTTATACATAAATAATAAAATATTAAAGTCAACTAAATCATAGAATTTCAATCATTTCAACTAGGGCTGCAGCTATCGATTCTTTTTGTAATCGGGTACTCTACTGAAAAATCGATTCGATTAATCGAGTAATCGGATAAAACATTTTTTTTGTTAAAGAGCAATTAAAAAGGCATTTTACTCAATAATGAATGACCAATTGGTTTCCTTTTTTAGATAAGTTATATTTTTAAATTCACAACATTTCCAAATTGCAAATACAAATAAATAAAACACAATAAATAAATAAATACCACAATAAAAAAAATAAATTTAATTACATTACTTTCACATTTGGATTTCTTGTAAATAACAAATATAGTGTATAAATCAATAAAAAAGGCATAAACATCGTCTTTGTGTTGTGCATCTTAGCTTCTGAGACGTTGTCAGTTCTGCCAGTGTTGGATCAGTGTGCTGCATTCTTTTACCACCAAGCCGCTTCTCCAAAATATATCAGGACCTGTGCAATAATTGTGACACACAAGTATTACAAATGTTGCTTTTTTCTTTATTTATATGTTGGACTATTTGGGTCTAGTTACATCACTAAGACTAATAACTCTAATAATAAGTTCATGGCCGTGCATTTATTAAGATTGACACCTATCGCATTGGGGCACATTAGACACTAGTGGTAATCAATATTTTACCAAATAAATAAGAGACACACTTCCTTATATGAACAACAGTGTTCATACTTTTTTTGTCTCACTGGCCAAATGTACTCTTAGATGAAGAAATCAAGCATTTAGTTTCCAGCCAAAGTAACTTCAGTTTAGCTAACTTTTAACATTTTTATTGTTTATATTCTGAACTGCACAGCGCTGTGTTTACTGTTTACATAAAGCCTGTATGAACTCTGTTCTAATAAACTAACCACACATTATAGACAGTGCTTCTATTAATTCACACTCCAAAGCGCTGTCGTTTTGTTATTAATTCACATTAATGTTAATCTCATTGATTTATTATAAGTTATATTTACCTGCTCTCTCGGCGTCCTCGCGTCTCGGGTGTCCTCGGCTCAGATGGTGCAGCATTAAAACGCGCTGTTTTGGCACTGCACCGAGTACAGGTCACAGTTCGAACATAAAATGCTTTTATTCCTTTAAAATCGCTGTTTTCTCTCGCCACTTCCATTTTTGCCGCTGCTCAAACCTCCGTCTCCTTGTTCCCGGGCAGGGTGACGTAACCCTGAGCGCGTTGTCAAAATAAAAGTCGCGAAAATACCGCGCGCTGAGTTTATTAATTAAATAAACGATTACTCGAGGCACAGAAAATTAATCGATCAATTTTGTGAATCGAGTTACTCGATTTACTCGAGTAATCGTTTCACCCCTAATTTCAACTGATAAAACAGTGTATTTGATGGATGACTGTAATGTTTTCTGGTGATAATTCTTACAGCCCTTTTCTGTAGAACAAGAATAGAATTTGTAATTGTTTAACACGCTTTTCCCCAGACTTCAATACAGTAGATTAAGTGTGGAACAATTATAGCACCATACAACATATACAGAGCTTTATCATTAAATAACTCCCTCACTTTGTACAATAATGCAGTAGATTTAGCCATTTTTGTTTTTAAATGATTTATGTGTGGTTTCCATGACATTGATAACCCGAGTAAATATAAATTATTATTTTATTTATTAAAGGAAAATATATATCCAAACCAATCGAGCCCTGTGTGAAAAAGTGTTCGCTTTCCAAGTCTAATAACTTGTAACTTGATTGTGCCTCTTTACTAACAACAACTGTTATCAATCAAGCTTTACTGATAACTGATAACGAGTCTTTCTCATCTCTGTGGAGGAATTTAGTTCCACTCTTCTTTACAGAATTACAGAATTACATCCACAGCATCTCAATCATCCAGACTTTAACTAGATCCTCCTAAACCTTAATTTAGTTTTAATTATTTAATCCTTTCAGAGGTGAACTTTGTGTTTGTGAGCTTTGGGTCATTGTCCTGCTGCAGAACCCAAGTACACCTGGCCTTAAGGTCACTAAAGAACAGATGTACGGATTAGGGGTGTGCCATATCGCATCGTACGTGATAATATTGCCAATATTTTTTAATATCTTGTACGATATTATACCCTGAAATATGGTGCCATATCACCCACCCCTAATTATCACATCAGGGTTTTACTTTTTTACAGTTTTTATCAAAAGAAAAATTAACACTGTTCACATTTCCCATTATATATCTACTAGATAGAGATTATATATCTGTCCAGTATCATTTATTTTACTTTAATCCTGGATATATGGAGATATATGGAGTGCATTATTATTAGTATCATGACATTCTGGATCATTGACTTCTGTTACAAATTAATGTTACTGATTAATTTCTTGTATTTTTTAAAATCTCAGTTAAGGGTGTGCCATATCATATGGTATGTAATAAGAAAATTTAATATTCATTTTGGTGCAGTAGTGTATTCTTGAAATATATATATTTTTTAATTCAGTATTTCGTTTTCGTTTGAGTCATTGTCCTGCTGCAGAACCCAAGTAAATTACTCCTGAGCTTGAGGTCACTATAGAACAGATGTACGGATTCTGATTCTTATTCAGAAAACCTTTATTTAGTTCATTTATTTAATCCATTCAGAGGTAAACTTTTGTGTTTGTATCCTTTGGGTCATTGTCCTGCTGCAGAACCCAAGTACTCCTGAGCTTGAGGTCACTATAGAACAGATGTACGGATTCTGATTCTCTTTCAGACAACATTCATTTAGTTGTAATTTTTTAATCCATTCAGAGGTGAACTTTCTGTTTTATGTGCTTTAATTGGGTCATTGTCCTGCTGCAGAACCCAAGTAAAGTACTCCTGAGCTTGAGGTCTTTAAGGAACAGATGTACGGATTCTGATTCTTATTCAGAAAACCTTTATTTAGTTCATTTATTTAATCCATTCAGAGGTTAACTTTTTGTTTGTGAGCTTTGGGTCATTGTCCTGCTGCAGAACCCAAGTAAAGTACTCCTGAGCTTGAGGTCACTAATGAACAGATGTACGGATTCTGATTCTTCATTAGGATTTTCAGGTAAACAGCAGAACTGCTGGTTTCTATCTATTACAGCGAGTTTTACCCAGACCGTCACACTACCACCACCATGTTTTACATTTTACGTTCAGTATGAGTAGGTCTGCACGATATATCGTTTAAGCATCGTCATAACGATGTACGCATGTGCAATAGTCACATTGCAGGATGTGTGATGTCACTTAAGGCAATTAAATCAAACACGTCGGTCATGTTGCAGTGTTTTGATTCTTGGCACAAGAAGTACAGTCGATACACAGCACTGTCTCTGTGTCTGTGTGAGTGACAGGCTGCTGCTGCCTGAGAAGCCTGAATTGTCCAGTCCAGCACAGTTTAGCAGCGCAGATATTTCCAGTTATAGTCGAATTCACACTTTTAATCCCAGAAAAACAGAAAGACGCTCTTGTTTCTTATTTAAAAAGCCGTTTAAATGCCTTTTTAAATGATTAAAGGGCCGATTACTGTTGTTTTGCTGTTTTCCTTGGGTTTTGAGAGCTCGGCGCTGGGTAGGGGCATTGTTTAATATTGTGATATATACCGTCGAAAAAAGAACATTTGCAATGTAAAATATTTCGAATATTCGGGGTGGGCAATATTATATGGTATACAATATATCGTGACAGAAATATCATGATATTAAAAATCCATATCGTGATAATAGGGCTGTTCTGTCTTAAAAGTTGTATATTATTTACTGTGAAGCTTTAAGTGTATTTATTGTATAATATAAGTTTTAGTTTGCAGTTTATATGCATGCACTAAATATTCTGCAATATTATTTGCTGCATTATATTATTTTATGCTGTATTATTTATTTTGCCACATTATGATTATACTGTTGTACTATTATACTATATTCCTGAAATTAATGAATTATTTTAGTTTTCCTGTATCGCCAAGTATATCGTTATCGCAAAAATACCCTGAAATATCGTGATATTATTTTAGAGCCGTATCGCCCAACCCTATCGAATATCATTTTTTTTCTGAAATACAAGGTGAATTGTTGAAGTGGTTGTAGCTGCTGTGAGTGGGACATGTGGGATCCATTATACACACTGCCTGTTATACACAAATAGAAACACACACACACACTGCAGACTCCTACAGCCCTTCAGTGGTCTGTTTTTCCTCTTCTCCTCTCTTAAATGTTCTCAGTTTCCAGCGCCTGCGTTCAATCCAAGTTTAGGGACATTTTCTGATGTTTGATCATTTCCACGTTAATAAAACATTAATAAAGCATTAATAAAACACATCAACACCATTTTATATCTTTAGTTAACTGCTCTGAAACCCATCATTTACTTGTGTAAAACCTGATTTTCTATATTTAATTTGAGCAAACTTTTATTATATCATTTACTTGGGCACCTTAGTGAACTTCACCATTCTACAGTGATAAAAGTCTCAGCATAGGAATCATAAACTAAGGGTTATTTAGAAGCTCATTAATAACTTAAATAAGCTTATAAATAAAGCGTATTATAAGCATCCTCACACAGATACACACAGTTATAATTATGGCTCTTTAGGAAATCAAAAAGACTGTAAGATGCACCTAGAATCCTTTAGTTTTACCAAAAATCATCAGAGCTCCTTATAATCCGGTGCTCCTTATATATATATTATATATATATATATATATATATATATATATATATATATATATATCCGGTATTAAAGAGCAGTAAAATCAATCCACTAAAGTACAGAGTTATAAGGGTGAGTTTTCAGTGAAGTTTCTCCAGCACTAAGGCTGGGTGCAGCAGCATTAGCATTAGCATTGGCCGCTAACCGCAGCGCCACTTCATTCGCTCTGTTCAGAGGTGAGTATATCAGACTGTAGTCTGCATGTTTAACATGTTAAAACAAGCTAAATGGGACAAACCGCTAGCTGATAGTGCCCTGGCTTTCTGAAACACTCAAGGTTCCTCAGTGTAGCGCTGTGGTTAGCGGCTAATGCTAATGCTAATGCTGCAGCACCCAGCCTTAGTGCTGGAGAAACTTCACTGAAACTCACCCTTAGACTCAAAATACTGGAAATCTAAGCTAACTGTAAATAGAATAAAAACAGAAGCACTTTACTCACCCAAATAAGCAGTTTTCAGGAGAGAAATCTGTGTAGATTAACATTTAGTGCTCGTTTAACTTGTATGCAAAATATCCACTATTCACTGTATACCTGTAACTCTACCTCTTCACTACCTTACTTTAACTGATGCTCTCAAACACTTTATTAAGAGACAAGAAATTCAAGTAATTAACTCTTGATGAGATCAGCACAGCTGTTAACTGAAAGCCTGAATTCCAGGAGACTCTACCTCATAAAACTGACTGAGAAAATCCAGCAGAGATGTTCAAAACTGATCATCTAAACAAGAGGAGCTACTTTTGAAGAATGTAAAATATAAAACATATTCTGGGTTGTTTAATACCTTTGTTTAATAAATAATTCCATATGTTTTTCTTCATAGTTTGAATGAGTTTAGTGTTAATCTACAATACAGAACATTTAAAATAATGAAAAAACACTGAATTTAAGGTGTTTCTGAACTTTTGTCTGGTACTGTATTAATAATATGTTGAGAGAGGGAGTGGTATTGGGTATTTGGATAAGTATATTAGTACCAACTTTACTACAGCTCTGTAAAAAATGAAGAGATCACTTTAATTTCTGAATCAGTTTCTCTGGTTTAGCTATTTATAGTTTTATGTTTGAGTAAAATGAACATTGTTGTTTTATTCTATAAACTACAGACAACATTTCTCCCAAATTCCAAATAAAAATATTCTCTTTTTTTTTTAAATAATTTTATTTCTAATTTTTCCCATTTTCTCCCCAATTTACACGGCCAATTTCCCAACCCACTCATTAGGACTCCCCCTATCACTAGTAATGCCCCAACACACCAGGAGGGTGAAGACTAACACATGCTTCCTCTGATACATGTGAAGCCAGCCACCGCTTCTTTTCGAGCTGCTGCTGATGCAGCATTACTGAGCAGCCAGCGCGCTCGGAGGAAAGCACAGCGGCTCGGCTCCGGTACATCAGCTCACAGACGCCCTGTGTTGCAGACATCACCATAGGAGTGATGTGGGGAGAGAGCGCCATCTACCCACCCAGAGGAAGCAGGGCCAATTTTTGCTCCCTCTGACGCCGGCAGCTTGATGGCAAAGCTGCATGAGCGGGGGTTCGAACCTGCGACCTCCTGCTCATAGTGGCAGCGCCTTAGACCGCTGGACCACTCGGCGCCCAAAATATTGCAAATAATGCAAAGAAAACAAGTTCATATTCATAAAGTTTTAAGAGTTCAGAAATAATCAATATTTGGTGGAATAACCCTGGTTGGTTTTTAATCACAGTTTTAATTTCATGCATCTTGGCATCATGTTCTCCTCCACCAGTCTTACACACTGCTTTTGGATAACTTTATGCTGCTTTACTCCTGGTGCAAAAAATCTTTTTTTTTCCAGAGCTGTATATTAGAGTGTAGAGCTGAAGCCACCACATGAGGGCAGTCAAGGTACACAGATTACACCAGGAGAAACACACACACCCACACACACACACACACACACACACACTCTTTTCCTGGGTTTAGGCTCTTTTGAAGTTTGGCCTGGTTTGCCTCAGGCAGTGGAAGCGGCCTGCTGTCTCCAGCAGTGTGGAAAAAGTGTGCGGGATTAGGTGTGTGTGTGTGTGTGTGTGTGTGTGTGTGTATGTGTGTGTGTGTGTGTGTTGAGGGGGGAGGGCACATGTCTGAGACTGATCTGCAGTCAGATCTGCTGTATGTGATTATTGTGAGTAACGATGCAGTTACACTGAATTATATACTGTAAAATTCACCTCACTGCTTTTAACCTTTTTAATTTTAACAAATTGTAATTAATTTTAACTCTGTCTTTTTTCCTCCCCCCAACAGATACAGACCCCAGAGTGCTGGAGAAGCAGGAGCTGCAGCAGCCCACATACGTAGCCCTGAGCTACATCAACAGGTGAGTGTGTGTGTGTGTGTGAGTGTGTGTGTTAGGTTAATGATTACAGGTTAAAAGCAGAATAGAAAGTATGTGGTGGATTTTATTTGGTTTATAACCTGTAAACATGGTCTAAAATGTTTGAGAACCACAAACTAAAAACCTCAAACTAAAACCTGAAATAAAAAAAAACTCTGAAAAAAACTGAAAAACTCTAACTAAAAGTTTGAATGAAAAAACTCAAATTAAAAACTTCAAACTAAAACATTAAGCTTAAAACTTAAACTCAACTTAAACTCAAACTAAAAACCTCAAACTAAAACCCTAACTAAAACCTCAACTTAAAACCTCAAATTAAAACCTCGAATTAAAACCTCGAATTAAAACCTCAATCTAACAACCTCAAACTAAAAACCTCAAACTAAAAACCTCAAACTAAAAACCTCAAACTAAAAACCTCAAACTAAAACCTCAAACTAAAAACCTCAAACTAAAAACCTAAAATCAAAAACCTCAAACTAAAACCTCAAACTAAAAACCTCAAACTAAAAACCTCAAACTAAAAACCTCAAACTAAAAACCCCAAACTTAATCCATAAAACCTAAAACTAAAACCTAATCTAACAACCTCCAACTAACAACCTCCAACTAACAACCTCCAACTAACAACCTCCAACTAACAACCTCCAACTAACAACCTCCAACTAACAACCTCCAACTAACAACCTCAGACTAAAAAACTCAAACAAAAAAGCTCAAACTAAAAACCACAAACTAAAAACCTCAAACTAAAAACCTCAAACTAAAAACCCCAAACTTAATCCATAAAACTACATCCTTAAACTAAGACCTAAAACTAATACCTAAATCTAAAAACCTCAAGCTGAAAACCTCCAATTAAACCTCAAATTAAAACCATCATACTAAAACCCTCAATCTAAAAACCTTGAACTCAAACCTCCAACTGCAACCTCAAATTAAAATCATTAAGCTGAAAACCTCAAACTAACAACCTCAAACTAAAACCTCAAACTAAAACCTCAAACTAAAACCTTAAACTAAAACCTTAAACTAAAAACCTTAAGCTAAAAACCTTAAGCTAAAAGCTTAAAATAATAAGTCGAACTAAAACAAACCTCAAACAGAAAAAAACTTCAAACTCAATTTAAAAACCTCTCACTAAAACCCTCAAACTATAAACCTCAAAGTAAATACATCAAATTAAAATCCTTAAACTAAAAAATCTAACTAAAAATATCTTACTAAAACCCTCAAACTATAAACCTCAAACTAAAACCCTTAAACTAAAACCCTCAAACTATAAACCTCAAACTTAAACCTTAAAGTATAAACCTCAAAGTAAATACATTAACGTAAAAACCTCAAACTAAAAATAAAAGCGCAAACTAAAACTAAAACCTGAAACTAAAGGTAGGGGTGAAGGATATGCACAATGTGATGTGTAATACAGCTGTTGGATATTCTGATGTCTGTGTGAAACAATAAATTAATATTACAATTTCCAGTTAAAATGCAGCGAAATGACTTTTATTTTGAAGTTTCTGATACTGGGAGAAGTGTATGTTCCTCACAGCTGATACAGCTGATACAGCTGATACAGGTGATACAGGTGATACAGGTGATACAGGTGAGAGCGGTACCGGTCCTCTGCTGTTAGAACAGGTTCTATAGTAAAGCTTGTGGCTCGTCTTATGAGCTGCTGATGTGCCAATACTTTTGTTTATATATTGTGTGTATGTGTGTGTCTGTGTGTGTGGTGTGTGTGTGTGTGTGGTATGTGTGGTATGTGTGGTGTGCGTGTGGTATGTATGGTGTGTGTGTGTGTGTGTGTATTAGATTTATGACTGAAGCAGCTCGTCGGGAGCAGGAGAATCAGAAGAAGAAAGTTCAGCCGAAGCTCGCGCTGTCCGTCACTGGGGGCGTGTCCCGAAACAACACCTCCACGCCCCCTCGCCATAGCAACGGCAGCCTGACTCCGCCCGTGACCCCGCCCATTACCCCGTCATCATCCTTCCGCAGCAGCACCCCCACAGGTAACTAACTACACACGCTCTTCACTCAAATCATCATACAGAACCAGTCAGAAGTCAAAAGTTTGGACACACCTTCTCATTTAATGGTATTTATATATTTTTCCTACATAGTAAATTAATAATTAAGTGATCTATAAGACTATGAAGGAACACATAATGAATCATGTAGTAACTTAAAAACAGTGTTAAACAAAACAAAAGATGCTCTTATCTTACTTAGGTGAATAGTTGGGCTACTTTAAAGAATGTAAAATACTTAAAAACGCACTTAAAATGATGAGGATCTTTGATTTTACCAAATTAAAAACCTCTGGAATATAATCAAGAGGAAGATGGATGATCACAAGCCATCAAACCACCAAACTGAACTGCTTGAATTTTTGCACCAGGAGTAAAGCAGCATAAAGTTATCCAAAAGCAGTGTGTAAGACTGGTGGAGGAGAACATGATGCCAAAATGCATGAAAAAAAAAAATATATATATATATATATATTGGTTTGTTTAACACTTTTAATTTACTACATGATTCTTTTTGTGTTCCTTCATAATCTGAAATATCGTATAATTCACACTGTGAGTGTTATTGTCAGATACAGCTGATGTGGAGTTTTTTTAAACTGCTCCACATGCAAAAAAAACACACACACACACACACACATATGTTCACCAGTGTTATCTACCCTCCCGCTGAGCTCAGATCCTGTTTACCTCAGAGAGGCTTACAGATATCCAGCCTCTCTAACACAGCTTTTAGAGATCAGATCAGATCAGACTTCTGAGGAGTTGAGGATGAGGTGGGGTGATGATCATCATCACCTGAATCAGACTCTTATAACTGAATACAATCAGATCCTCACAGTAATCCAGCAGAATCTAGCAGAAAGTTTATTTTTCTGTACAGTAGAGACTTCACAGTTTAAACTGCAGAGCGATGCAGAGCCGCTGATACGCGCACGCAGAAGTATAAACGTGCTCCACTGCGTAGCGCACAATCAGAAGTATAAATTAACCAGGTTAAACTTATTATAATTGTGAGGACTCCGTCCACTAGGTTTTTAGTTGGAGGCAGCTGCCTGCCTTCTTTAAAAGATGTGCTCATTTGCACTCAAGTTGAGAGCGAGATCACGCCAGTTTTTTGAAAAATCTATTCAGAAAATCACACAGTAAAGGCTTGTTCTGTTCCTTCAGAGCAGTTCACTGTGTTCTCTCTCTCTTTCCCTTTTTCTGAGTTCTCTCTGATTGAGGGAGAGAGAATACATAATAATAATAATAATAAAATATTAAAATGTTTATGTATTCATCCCTTCTCGTGGCTCGCAGGGGTTCGAATCCCATAGTTATATTATTATTATTATTGTTGTTATTTTTATTACTTATATTATTATGTTTTTTTTTTTTCCTTGTGGAGAGATACTCCTCTTCTGACTCTAATCCCGTATTAGACATCCACCCTTAACCTTTTCCTGCACTGTCTTCACTCCATAAAGATCACTGACGTCGTGTGTCATTCTGTAGTCCTCGTACGGCTTCCGTGTCTAAGCGTTTTTTCCTCATGAGAAAAATGAATGGGGTTTTCAAAACCCGTCTGTCACATTCTGTAGTAAATAAATACGTTCAGAACCCTGTACGTTTTATTCTGTGTACATTTACCTCCTGAACATCACTGGATCCTCTGAATTACGAGATCGTTTAAGAGTCATAATGAGAAAAATGCTAGCTTTAAGCTAACGCTACAGCGCAGCTGCATCCAACATGTTTAGATGTTTGGTGTTTCTGGCTCAATGTTTTTAGTACATTAAGCCACGTTAAGATTTGTCCTTATAACAGGTTCCAGATACATTTATAAATGAAGTATTTTAGACTCTGGATCTTTAGTTAGCTAGATTAGCTCTGTGGTAACTCAGGGTATCGCTGCTCCTGAACAGTAAAAGCTCAGTTTCTTCTATTATCTGCATTTTAAAGCTCTAACACAGTCTACACTGCTCAACATCACCAGACTGATAAGAGTTTTCACCTGTTTAAATACTTTAATGATCCTCTGTGAAGGAGAATAATAATCTAAAACGTGTTCCGGCCGGAGTTCTCTGGTGTTGCGCCGAAAAGAGTCCTCTGCCGATCTCTGCAGCTGCGCTGTAGCATTAGCTTAAAGTTAGCATTTTTCTCATTATGACTCTTAAACGATCTCATATTTCAGAAGATACAGTGATTGGCTGCAGGTAGCAAGCGTGATAATGCGGCTGTGTGATAATGCTGGCGTGTGATTGGCTGCAGGTAGCGAGTGTGATGATAATGCTGGCGTGTGATTGGCTGCAGGTAGTGAGTGTGATATTAATGCTGGAGTGTGATTGGCTGCAGGTAGCGAGTGTGATGATAATGCTGGCGTGTGATTGGCTGCAGGTAGCGAGTGTGATGATAATGCTGGAGTGTGATTGGCTGCAGGTAGCGAGTGTGATGATAATGCTGGTGCGTGATTGGCTGCAGGTAGCGAGTGTGATGATAATGCTGGCGTGTGATTGGCTGCAGGTAGCGAGTGTGATGATAATGCTGGTGCATGATTGGCTGCAGGTAGCGAGTGTGATGATAATGCTGGCGTGTGATTGGCTGCAGGTGGCGAGTGTGATGATAATGCTGGCGTGTGATTGGCTGCAGGTAGCGTGTGTGATGATAATGCTGGAGTTTGATTGGCTGCAGGTGGCGAGTGTGATAATAATGCTGGTGCGTGATTGGCTGCAGGTAGCGAGTGTGATGATAATGCTGGAGTGTGATTGGCTGCAGGTAGCGAGTGTGATGATAATGCTGGTGCGTGATTGGCTGCAGGTAGCGAGTGTGATGATAATGCTGGCGTGTGATTGGCTGCAGGTAGCGAGTGTGATGATAATGCTGGTGCATGATTGGCTGCAGGTAGCGAGTGTGATGATAATGCTGGCGTGTGATTGGCTGCAGGTGGCGAGTGTGATGATAATGCTGGCGTGTGATTGGCTGCAGGTAGCGTGTGTGATGATAATGCTGGAGTGTGATTGGCTGCAGGTGGCGAGTGTG
This sequence comes from Astyanax mexicanus, assembly GCF_023375975.1. Classification (NCBI taxonomy): domain Eukaryota; kingdom Metazoa; phylum Chordata; class Actinopteri; order Characiformes; family Acestrorhamphidae; genus Astyanax; species Astyanax mexicanus. Next base: position 62,791,883 of record NC_064410.1, on the reverse strand, counting down.
ATGATAATGCTGGCGTGTGATTGGCTGCAGGTAGCGAGTGTGATGATAATGCTGGTGCATGATTGGCTGCAGGTAGCGAGTGTGATGATAATGCTGGCGTGTGATTGGCTGCAGGTGGCGAGTGTGATGATAATGCTGGCGTGTGATTGGCTGCAGGTAGCGAGTGTGATGATAATGCTGGCGTGTGATTGGCTGCAGGTAGCGAGTGTGATGATAATGCTGGTGCGTGATTGGCTGCAGGTAGCGAGTGTGATGATAATGCTGGAGTGTGATTGGCTGCAGGTAGCGAGTGTGATGATAATGCTGGTGCGTGATTGGCTGCAGGTAGCGAGTGTGATGATAATGCTGGTGTGTGATTGGCTGCAGGTAGCGAGTGTGATGATAATGCTGGCGTGTGATTGGCTGCAGGTAGCGAGTGTGATGAGGAGGAGGTGGAGTATGAAGATTCGGACAGTGACGAGTCGTGGACGACAGAGAGCGCCATCAGCTCCGAGTCCATCCTCAGCTCCATGTGTATGAACGGAGGAGACGAGAAGCCCTTCGCCTGTCCTGTACCCGGCTGCAAGAAGAGATACAAGGTAAAACACAGGAGCTCCACTGACTGAATACAACCTAGACTGAAGTTCATTGCTATCTTAGCAACACACAGCAGCACAAACCCAACTTTTACATCAACAATAAACAGAATAGTAAATAAAATAACATTGCTGTTCCCGTAAATGAGCTGCTGGAGCTCCTTCACAGCGTCAACCAGCAGCTCAGTTTCCTCTGCTGAGAAGAGTTTGTTGAACACGTCCAGGTAGCTGCACCGTTAAAATAGCAATCCGCCAAAGTATATGACTTTTGTGTGCTTTGTTTCGAGCTGTGCAAGGGCCTGTGATTTAGTTTAGGCAAGGAACAAAAGATGGGCAACAGCACTACAGTAACTAAGCAATAGGGGTGTAACAGTACATGTACTCTTTGTGAATCTCTCTCTCTCTCTCTTTGTGTCTGTCTCTCTCTGTGTCTGTCTCTCTCTCTCTCTCTCTCTCTCTTTCTCTTACTCCAGTAATATTCTTATGAATTAATATGTGTAGTTTAATCAGTAATGTAATGCTGTTTGTTTTTGTTGCTCATCGTTTGTTTGTAAGTTGGATTCTCTCATGATGACAGTAAGAGAGAATCCTGGTTTCAGTATTTAATAAAAGAGTTTGAGCCCCGTTACAATATTCCATCCCAAACAACTAAACATGATTATAATGAAGATTCATTGTTATTATGAAGTTAATAAAGGTGAGGCTATACAGAATGACCAGCCTCTGTACCAACCGTACCAAAAACGTACCGAATACACACCAAAAAAGGTACTGAAAACATACCGCAAACGCACTGAAAATGCACCAAAAACTGACCAAAAGCGTACCTCAAACGCACTAAAAACTTACCGAAAACGCACCAAAAACGTACTGAAAATGTACTGAAAACGTACTAATAATGCACCAAAAACATACAAAAAAATACATACCGAAAACGTACCGAAGTCATACAAAAAAAGACCCAAAAACGTACCGCAAACGCACCAAAAATGAACTGAAAATGTACTGATAATGCACCAAAAACGTACAAAAAAAACTAAACGTACCGAAAATGCACCAAAGAATAATAATACTGAAAATGCACCAAAAACGTACCATAAATGTACTTAAAACGTACTGATAATGCACCAAAAACAAACCCGAAAACAAACCAAAAATGTACCAAGAATGCACCGAAAACTCACCCAAAACTAACCCGAAATCAAACCAAAAACAAAAACTGAAAACACACCGAACCGTGGGGTTTAAAGCGTGGTGTGAACTGAACCGTGGATTTTCTGTACTGTTGCTCCTCTAGTTAGTAATATTTGGATTCTCTGTGTGATTTTTCTGCAGAATGTGAACGGGATCAAATATCACGCCAAGAACGGACACCGCACTCAGATCCGCGTCAGGAAACCCTTCAAGTGCCGCTGTGGGAAAAGCTACAAAACCTCTCAAGGCCTTAGACACCATACCATCAACTTCCACCCCCCACTGTGATCAACACACACACCTTTACACACCTTTACACACACCTGTATAATCTTCACACACATCCTAAACGTTCTCCCAGTCAGGAGCTGAGGGGTCCGCTTCCTGATTCTCTCTCTTTTTTTCTGTCCTTTTTTGTCTTTGTACTTTTTGCACAATCCATTTACTGTACATCATTCCTGTTTACGACAACAGTTATAACCAGCGGAAGAAAGAAAAGAAAAGAAAAGACTCGTAGTTTTGGAGGATTTGTTTTAACAGCTGTTTTATTGTCTGATTCTGATTAAATTCAGTCGTTTGCTGAAAAACAAAGCTGAGAAAAATGAAGAAATAAGAAAAGAAAATGAAAAGAAAGAAGAGTATTTCCCATTCCTGTTTTTATTATTATTATTATTATTATTATTATATTATTTTGTTATTTTTCCTCCAGTAAAGCACAGCTAAGTAGAGACACATATATATATATATGTATGTACATAATATCTATCTAAAAGAAGCATTTAGCATATATTAGGAGCTATACTTAATATCCAAACTTTATATGGTTTATTTTACACACATATGGTTATATATTTTAACACATATGAATATTTTTATTTCTATAGATCTATGAATATATAGAGATATATCTATATATGACTCATTTTTGTGTCTATTTTTTCATTTTCATACTTTTTTCTTTTTCCATGATGTTCTGGTTTTCCTGTAGAGACGTATTTCGGAGTCTGGGTGGGAAAGGCTTTGATCTCAGGTCACAACACTGCCACCATTTTTACAGACGAACGAGTGAAAACGAAACGAAACGAAACGAAACTAAAAGAATAATGTATATTTATAGAGCAGAGTGACGCCCGGCTCCGTGAGGAAAACGGTCACAGGCTGGGAGTGATGGGTAAAGAAGGAGGGATTATAAAGTGTTTTTGTTTGTTTGTTTGTTTATTAGTTTATTGTTTTAATATCTCATTGCCAGCAGTATAAAAAGTGCCAAATTTACACCGATCAGCCAGAACATTATCACCACTGCTGCACTGATGTGATGTACTGTGTCTGCACTCCACTTATAAAAAAAAAAACATCTGTATAAATATATATATATATATAAATATATATAAATAAAATAGTATACTCTGTAATGTTTAGGTTAATAATGGTACATCAGATTATGAAAATCTGTCATAAAACATAAAACATATATATATAGATATTGCATCAAAAACCTCATCAATAGAAAGAACAAATGGAGGACATGATCGACCAATCGAAAACACAATCAGCTGATTAATCGTCTACTAAAATGCTCATTAGTTGCAGCTTTACTGGCAAGAGACCAAAGGATCCCACAAGTATTAGGATGTACAAATATGATAATCACTAACTATGGTATATTACCATACTGTAATGTGTAGTTTTAACGTTTTATTTCCATTTTCTTCATAACACACATAAACAAATCGTTAGTAGAATGTCTCTGGAGCTAGATAGCTCACTAAATTTCCCATTCCGCCTTATATTATAAATATTATAAAGCCCTAGAGTTAACTAACGGGTTAAGCAGCAGCAGCTAGGTTGCTGAACTTTAGCGTTTATCTGTAGCTATATCTGTATCAGGTGCTTGAAGGGTTTTTCTAATTCTTAGGGAATTAGGATCTTAGGATTTCACCCCTTTCCCTTTTAACTCGATTAAGAAATGGGATTGGGTCACATTTTCCCAGATTAATCCCCTGAAACATCAAGCCCAGGTGTGCTACTGGGGAATAGACCATAGAACATAGGCTAATATTACCACCCAGAGTGGACAGTGCAGTGCAGTTGGTAGTAATGATGGTGACCGGTGGCATCTGGCTAGAATTGTCCATTATTGACCTCAATTCAGTGCAGGTCACTACACTGTTCTTAAGCGTCGTATTACTACTATTACTACTTCCTGTAGTAACTTTTGGTTGGTGCATTCTGGAATCCCTCGAGATCTGCCATTGAAATCAGTGCATTAGTGGTTTTAATGTTATGGCTGATGGGGTGTATCTTTCCTCTTTCCCCTCTCATGAGCGCCGGTGATGTGCCAAATTCAGCACCCTCGCCAGAAAAAGCACCACCTCTCGTCTTTGCTTTAACTTTACTTAGAAAATGGAAAAATTACCCAAGATACTGTTCTAAGCTACGCTGACTCACCTGATGCATCTACTGAGAGGGGGTGCTTTTTCTGGCAGGGGTGCTGAATTCAGCATTATAGTAGTGTCTAAATCTGCACCCCCGCCACGAAAAGCACCCCCTCTCGGCAGGGCATAACTTTATTTAGAATAAGCTACAGAGAGGTGGTGCTTTTCCTGGTGAGGGTGCTGAATTCGGCACAACACCGGGAGCCTCTGAAGAAGGGCGTGATTCTCGTGTGTGTGTGCAGTCTGCAGTATTGTGTCGACAGTGTGTATGAGTTGTATATATGTATATGTGCGTGTGCCTTTTTACACATTGTAATCGTTATTGATATTGAAATTGATATTCGTACGTTTATTTTTTTTATTCGCTCGCATGGATCGCCTGCCTGGCTGTTCTGCAGTATCTCCGCTTGTAGCCTTACTCTGAAATGATTTGTCGTCAGTATTTCTCTATTTCTGCTGTTACGTCGCGGTCGGTAGTGCCATAGTTCCGGCGGTCTGTTGATGGCGGTAATGCCTGAACGTGCTTTTAAAATATATACTCGCCAGAGCAGCTAACGTAGACGTTTGCTTCAGTTTAGCATGCTGCGTATGTTCTTTTTTTTTTTTGCTTTTTTTATACGCTAAATAGACGTTTCTGTTTTTTTTTAAGTTTTGTTTTTTTTTTTGTTTACGCCAAATCCCGTTGGTTACGCAGTGACGAGCATGACCGTCTTTCTGCTTTTCTTGTGGTAAAACAAACGTGGGTCAGTTCTGTTACACTGGCAGGAACCCATGTTTCTTCTTCATTAGCTTGTGATGTTTTCTCAGTTCTCATTAGAGGCACTGCAGAATCCAACCCAGATATAGTGAAGAGAAATAAGCAATACCCTGATTTTCACCATGACTTATATGTAGGTTTTATGGTGCTTTTCCATTGCATGATACTTAAACTATGCTAAACTTTTTGGTTCACCGAATTGAGGCCGGTTGCATTGTGTAGAGTGGCAATTATCACTGGCCAATCAGAGCTCTGCAGGATTTAAACGTAAAATTTAAGTCTATACTCTACATGCTTGAAATCATAAAGGCGAGGAGGTGCTACTAAAGTACCTGGTTGAGGGTTAAGGGCATTGAACCCACAACCCTTAGTAGACCTGGAAATTGAACCCACAACCATCGGCAGACAAGGGAATTGAACACAAAACATTTGTCAGGCCTGAGTATTGAACACACAACCTTTGGCAAACCAGGGAATTGAACCCACAACCCTCGGCAGACCTGGGTATTAAACCCACAACCTTTGGCAGACTTGAGTTTTGAACTCACAACCCTTAGCAGAACTGTGTATTGAACCCACAACACTTGGCAGGCCTGATTATAGAACCCAAAACCTTTGGCAGACCTGGGTGTTGAACACACAACCCTTGGCAGATTTGGCTATTGAACCCACAACCCTGTCATCAATAACCCAGTGCTTCAGTACCCCTGGAACAGAGAGGTTTAAAGGCCTTTGCTCAAGAGCCCAACAGTGGTGTGCTTAGCAGACCTAAGTATTAAACCCACAACCCTAAGCAGACTTGGGAATTGAACCCACAACCTTGGTAGACTGTTCCTCACAAAAAAAAAAAAAAAAGAAAATCTAAACTGAGTTGAGTATTGGAGGTATCATGCAGTGGAAATGCACCATAACTGGAGTCATTAGCTGATTAGCGTTTCTGTGGTAAAGTGCCATAATAGGACCCTCCACTAGGTGGCCCCGGTTTGTACAGTGGAATGGCCTCCTCGTTGTGCTGCTGTTATTTGCTGGTTGAATTCCGTTCTGTATTATAAATGCTAAACAAACAGTGATTGTTTTCAGTCACAATAAGCTACAGGTGCTCAAATGCAAGCGCATCCCATCCGTAAACAGTGTTGGAAGTGTTACGTTTTAATTACCAATCAGATGATCACATGAAATCATGTGACGTTTAGGGAATTACGTGAATTTACGGATTACTAATAGATTAAAAATCTGTATTAAGGTGCCAGAAATGTTTTTTTTTTAGTATTACAGATTTCACCAACACACAAATACAGATGTGTTCATAAAAAAAAAAAAAAAAAGCACAATTAACTAACTTTTTAATCACAATTTAAACCAGACAGGGTTCCCACTGTTTTTTTTTTATTTATTTTTTTTAAAGAAAACATCATCTAGGATATTTATCCTAACGTTCATACAACATAATGTACAGTGAGTTTATTAAAACCCACTTAGATTTATTATTTTTCGCAATATAAGGTGCACCGGATTAAAAGGCACATTTTATGAGACACTAGTAAGGAATAGGGGTAATGTTGCCATGTTGGATGTTAATCTACACAGATTTCTCTCCTGAAAACTGTTTTTGTATTTGGGTGAGTAAAGCGCTTCAGTTTATTTACAGTAAGCTTAGATTTCCAATAAGGCTGGGTGCAGCTGCATTAGCATTAGCAGCTAGCAGGTTAGCTTAGCGCTAGTAAATGCTGCCAAACTGAGGAACCCTGAGTGTTCCAGTTATCCAGGGCGATATTAGCTATCGATATACACAGCTCTGAATGGTAAAAGAGCTAGCTTTTAGCTTGGTTAGCGGCTAATGCTAATACTGCTCCAGCAGTGCTAGCCGTAGTTGGCAGCAGGCTACAGACCGATATGTTAACCTCTAAACGGAGAAAGAGCTAGCGCTTAGCACAGTTAGCTGCTAATGCTAATACTGCTCTAGCAGTGCTAGCCAGGATTAGCAGCAGGCTATTTAAGGCATACATAAGGTGAACCAGATTATAAGGTGCACTGACATTTTTTGGGAAAATTGTAAAGTGCTCCTAATAGTGTGAAAAATATGGTAGTGTTTTAAAATGTACTCTTATTTCTGTTCAGCCTCAGTTTTGATCTAAATTTCATATTTCTACACTATTTCTACCACTATTTTTACATCTCTGACAGTATGTATGTAATTTAAACTATGAAAGCTGAAGGGTGGGAGACTGAAACCACATTTAAAGAAGTTATTTTACATTTAAATATTATTTACACTGATTTTGTGCAGCATAAAACATTTAATGTTGAAAAAATATCATTTTAAATATCCCGGCAGTTTAAAACTAAACTAACTAACTAAAATCGGTTAGTTAACAAGAAAATAGATACTAATAGACACACATTTTAGAATCAGCAAGTTAATTCCAATGTACAACCCTAACGATGGTTGCACATTGATTTTTATTTTTCTAAATTTTAGTGTTTTTTCTGTTTTATTATTGTTTTTATTTATTTATTTTTTTTTACAGATTTTTGACAAATTATCCCTGCAGTTTAAAATGATGAAATTATTCAGTTAACAGGAAAGTTAATACTAATGCAAGAAAATTTGGCATTTACATTGGATTTACCAAATGTCATGAAGTCCCACATGGTTCTATTTTGGGGCCTATAAAACTGATGTAAATTTTTGCAGTATGTAACTAAATTGTGGGCCGTTTTACAGTAAAGGTAGTATAATGTCAAAAGGGCTACCCAGCTAACAGAAATTGTTTTAAGAACATTTAACAATGCTAGAGAAACTTTCAGAAAACGTGTGACATAATGGTTTATTACGTTTTTCACATAACGTTCCCAGCTAGACACATGGAAACTTGTGGAAACATTAAAACGTTAAAACTTTGCTAAGTTTTTAGTTTTTGTTTTTCAAAATTAAAAACATTGAAACAAGTAACATTTTACTGAAAACTTTAAATAAAAACGTTCTAAGGACATTTAGAAAACTAATAACGTTAACCAACCACAATTGTTAGCTATGTAAAAGCTGTTAAACATGGTGGCGGATGTGTTATCTGTCCATGTGATTTAAGTGCATTTAATCGTTCCCAGCTAGACAAATGGAAACTTATGGAAACGTTAAAACGTAAAAACTTTGCTTAAAAAAGTTTTTAGTTTCTGTTTTTCAAAACTAAAAACTGAAACATTGAAACAAAAGTTACAAAAGTAACGTAGCAATACGTTCAGTAAAAATGTTCTAAGGACATACAGAGAACTAATAAGTCTATGTAAAAGCTGTTAAACATGGTGGCGGGTGTATTCTGATCGTATGATTTAAGTGTGTTTAATCCGGTGGGAACCCTGTCTGAGTAGTTGAGGCCGACAGCACAGATGCGGTGTACTGGATGGATGTGATTTGCAGTAAGTTTGTATATTAATAAAGTGGCTGATATGCGTCTGTTACTCTGCTGGAGGCAGTTTGATATGCTGTACAGTGAATGTATCGTACCGTCTTTGTAAAGTGGTTTTAAAATTATATTTTCATATGTTCGTATGTTTTTTGTGGAACGTTTCTGTGTAGCAGGAGCTTTTTCTATCTGTGGCCAGATTTGTATCATGTGTGTATATGTGAATATATGAGTATGTGAGACTGTTCAGATGTCTTAAAAATGTAAAAAAAAAAAAAAAAGCTGCTTATGACATTTTACGAAGGTACAAAAAAACTAAAAATAAAAGACTTGAGAAGCAGAGCTGTGTGTTTGTGTCATTCTTGATGTTTTTGATGACGATGTGCAGCAGTTAATCACACTGCAGGGTCGGAACTAGGGGTGGGCGATACGGCTCTAAAATAATATCACGATATTTCAGGGTATTTTTGCGATAACGATATACTTGGCGATATAGGAAAACTAAAATAATTCATTAATTTCAGGAATATAGTATAATAGTATAACAGTATAATCATAATGTGGCAAAATAAATAATTTAGCATAAAATAATATAATGCAGCAAATAATATTGCAGAATATTTAGTGCATGCATATAAACTGCAAACTAAAACATTAATTATACAATAAATACACCTAAAGCTTGACAGTAAATAATAGACTACTTTTAAGACAGAACAGCCCTATTATCACAATATGGATTTTTAATATCACGATATTTCTGTGTCACGATATATTGTATACAATATAATATTGCCCACCCCTAGTCGGAACTAACTGCGGTATAATACAGTGTGATTGGCTGAGAGGCGTTCTATGAGTACAGTTATCACATTTGCTAACATGAGCCAAAGCCCACCCTGTAGTTTCTTAGAACAACATTTGTGGAAATTACTTTTGATCACAAATAATCCATTTTTTTGTATTTTGTTTATTATTAGTTACATCCAATAAAGGTGATTTTACAACCTAAACATGTTACTCCACATTACTGTTACTGTTATATAATTATATCACAAAAACTGATCAGTTATCACCTGCGCTTTTAATTTTTTCTACTAAAAGCACTTCTTACCATGGTTTCCTTTTATGAAAAAAGAATGTAACTTTAACTTTACGTTTCATAGAGATTTTTGACAGAAGTTAATATACACGTTAGACAGGGATTGGCCTGGAATCCCTCTATTAACTCAGGACTGCAAATAAACAGAAGACAGGTTAGATCAGGAAAGTACACTCAGTTCTAAGCCCTATTTGCTTTAAAGTTTTGAGACACTTGACTTGGTAAACTACTGGCTATTTTTTTGTATACCTGTGTGATAGTCCTTTTATTGTGTTTTATATTTTCTATTATTTTATTTAATTTCTACAAACATAGAGAAGAGAAAGAATAGATAGAACTCAGGCTCTTATTTCTTTAAATTAACTGGGGAATTTGGAGTTACACTTGTAAATTTAGGAGAAAATAGGATAAAAACTAGAAAAATAAAAAAAATCCACAATTCAGATTTTTCTAGTTGAATTAGAGCATTCTTTATTAGTAAATGCAAGCTTATTACACATTACACAGAGCAACCATGAGGCACACGCTCTAGATATACAGTATCTTCAGGAGAAAACGTTACAGTAGGATGGATATGATGGATATGATGATTATATGGATCTGAGTGATCGATATTTAAAGCCACAATCTGGGATTTAATCACAGAACAGCAGAAGAGTCTGAACTAATTCTTTTATTTAATAAGCCTGGAAACGATTAAAAGCACTTACTGTTAAAAACAGTAAACTTTTAGATACATTTCATTGATTTTAGAAGCATCTGAGTCAGAAATAGAGCTTGAATTTCTGTTTTTAAAGTTTGAAAAAAATTAAAAGCACTTAAAATCACCAACGAAACAGATGAACTGGAAATAGATATTAGAAATAGATTTGTATTAGTCTGGAAAAGATTTAAAGCACTCGCCGTTACAATTTTAAGATCATGTTTCATTAGTTTGGTGTAGAATTTGGTAAATGCATGTGCAATGTGCAAAAACGTCATTTTTATTCAACACATAAATTTATAGAAATCCCTGATAGTGACTTCACGATATAATGAGAGAAATTGACAAATATGAACAGTGAAACACATTTGACAGACAAAATGATGCCAAATTACTGTTCAATTACTATTTCATAAGGTGCATCAGCAGTACTGTAGATGTTGGTCGTATAGAAATTAAAGCACCAATTATTTATTTTTATTTTATTTCATCTAATGTACAATCCACGAATCAGAAAAGACTGGAACAGTATGGAAAACATAATAATATTTATAATAATAATAATAAAAAAGCTTAGTTTCTTTATTTATTGGGTATGAACCCAAGATATTTAATGTTTTATTTGCTTAACTTTATATATTTAATCAGTTAATATACTGTACATCTATTTCAAGAGCAAGAACAAATAGAGGGCACGACAAAAATAATTGAGAGATTAATCAACTACTAAAATAGCTCTGCTCTATTTTAACAGATAAAATTAAACTAATGAAAGAAAACCTTTACATTTTTGGATTTTTGTCATACTTACGTTTTTCAGATTATCAAACTAATTTTAATATCAGATAAATATAACCCTGAGTAAATATAAAAAGCACTTTTATTTTACATTAATTATATTTATTAAAGAAAAAAAACTATCCAAACCAATCTAGCCCTGTGTGAAAAATAGTTTTCCCCCATAAATGAACTGTGATTAATCACACTTTTTAATTTCTCTACACAGACCTGTAGAATTAAGAAAAGTTATTAATCATCTATCAGAGTCTGGAAAAGATTATAAAATCATTTCTAAAGCTTTAAGACTCCAGAGAACCACAGTGAGAAAACATGGAACACTGGTGAACCTTCCCAGGAGTGACCGGCCAACCCAAATTCCTCCAAAAGGGCATGAAGAACTCATCCAGGAGATCACAAAAGAACCCAGAACAACATTTAAAGAACTGCAGGATCTCACTAAAGCCTCAGTTCAGATCAATGTTAATGATTCAATAATAAGAAAGAGATAAAAAACACTACTGACCAAAAACACCACAACCACCCGTCTCACATTAAACACAACACAACCACCCGTCTCACATCAAACACAACACAACCACCCGTCTCACATTAAACACAACACAACCACCCGTCTCACATCAAACACAACACAACCACCCGTCTCACATCAAACACAACACAACCACCCGTCTCACATTAAACACAACACAACCACCCGTCTCACATCAAACACAACACAACCACCCGTCTCACATTAAACACAACACAACCACCCGTCTCACATCAAACACAACACAACCACCCGTCTCACATCAAACACAACACAACCACCCGTCTCACATCAAACACAACACAACCACCCGTCTCACATCAAACACAACACAACCACCCGTCTCACATCAAACACAACACAACCACCCGTCTCACATTAAACACAACACAACCACCCGTCTCACATCAAACACAACACAACCACCAGTCTCACATCAAACACAACACAACCACCCGTCTCACATCAAACACAACACAACCACCCGTCTCACATCAAACACAACACAACCACCAGTCTCACATCAAACACAACACAACCACCCGTCTCACATCAAAAACAACACAACCACCCGTCTCACATCAAACACAACACAACCACCAGTCTCACATCAAACACAACACAACCACCAGTCTCACATCAAACAAAACACAACCACCCGTCTCACATCAAACACAACACAACCACCAGTCTCACATCAAACAAAACACAACCACCCGTCTCACATCAAACACAACACAACCACCAGTCTCACATCAAACACAACACAACCACCCGTCTCACATCAAACACAACACAACCACCCGTCTCACATCAAACACAACACAACCACCAGTCTCACATCAAACACAACACAACCACCCATCTCACATCAAACACAACACAACCACCCGTCTCACATCAAACACAACACAACCACCCGTCTCACATCAAACACAACACAACCACCCGTCTCACGTCAAACACAACACAATCACCCGTCTCACATCAAACACAACACAATCACCAGTCTCACATCAAACACAACACAACCACCCGTCTCACATCAAACACAACACAATCACCAGTCTCACATCAAACACAACACAACCACCCGTCTCACATCAAACACAACACAACCACCCGTCTCACATCAAACACAACACAACCACCAGTCTCACATCAAACACAACACAACCACCCGTCTCACATCAAACACAACACAACCACCCGTCTCACATCAAACACAACACAACCACCCGTCTCACATCAAACACAACACAACCACCCGTCTCACATCAAACACAACACAACCACCAGTCTCACATCAAACACAACACAACCACCCGTCTCACATCAAACACAACACAACCACCCGTCTCACATCAAACACAACACAACCACCCGTCTCACATCAAACACAACACAACCACCCGTCTCACATCAAACACAACACAATCACCCGTCTCACATCAAAAACAACACAACCACCCGTCTCACATCAAAAACACCACAACCACCCGTCTCACATCAAACACAACACAACCACCCGTCTCACATCAAACACAACACAACCACCCGTCTCACATCAAACACAACACAACCACCCGTCTCACATCAAACACAACACAACCACCCGTCTCACATCAAACACAACACAACCACCCGTCTCACATCAAACACAACACAATCACCCGTCTCACATCAAAAACAACACAACCACCCGTCTCACATCAAAAACACCACAACCACCCGTCTCACATCAAACACAACACAACCACCCGTCTCACATCAAACACAACACAACCACCCGTCTCACATCAAACACAACACAACCACCCGTCTCACATCAAAAACACCACAACCACCCGTCTCACATCAAACACAACACAACCACCTGTCTCACATCAAACACAACACAACCACCCGTCTCACATCAAAAACACCCCAACCACCCGTCTCACATCAAACACAACACAACCACCCGTCTCACATCAAACACAACACAACCACCCGTCTCACATCAAACACAACACAACCACCCGTCTCACATCAAACACAACACAACCACCCGTCTCACATCAAACACAACACAACCACCCGTCTCACATCAAACGCAACACAACCACCAGTCTCACATCAAACGCAACACAACCACCCGTATCACATCAAACGCAACACAACCACCCGTCTCACATCAAACGCAACACAACCACCCGTCTCACATCAAACGCAACACAACCACCCGTCTCACATCAAACACAACACAACCACCCGTCTCACATCAAACACAACACAACCACCAGTCTCACATCAAACACAACACAACCACCCGTCTCACATCAAAAACAACACAACCACCCGTCTCACATCAAACACAACACAACCACCAGTCTCACATCAAACACAACACAACCACCAGTCTCACATCAAACAAAACACAACCACCCGTCTCACATCAAACACAACACAATCACCAGTCTCACATCAAACACAACACAACCACCCGTCTAACATCAAACACAACACAATCACCAGTCTCACATCAAACACAACACAACCACCCGTCTCACATCAAACACAACACAACCACCCGTCTCACATCAAACACAACACAACCACCCGTCTCACATCAAACACAACACAACCACCCGTCTCACATCAAACACAACACAACCACCCGTCTCACATCAAACACAACACAACCACCCGTCTCACATCAAACACAACACAACCACCAGTCTCACATCAAACACAACACAACCACCCGTCTCACATCAAACACAACACAATCACCTGTCTCACATCAAAAACAACACAACCACCCGTCTCACATCAAAAACACCACAACCACCCGTCTCACATCAAACACAACACAACCACCCGTCTCACATCAAACACAACACAACCACCCGTCTCACATCAAACACAACACAACCACCCGTCTCACATCAAAAACACCACAACCACCCGTCTCACATCAAAAACACCACAACCACCCGTCTCACATCAAACACAACACAACCACCTGTCTCACATCAAACACAACACAACCACCCGTCTCACATCAAAAACACCCCAACCACCCGTCTCACATCAAACACAACACAACCACCCGTCTCACATCAAACACAACACAACCACCCGTCTCACATCAAACACAACACAACCACCCGTCTCACATCAAACACAACACAACCACCAGTCTCACATCAAACGCAACACAACCACCCGTATCACATCAAACGCAACACAACCACCCGTCTCACATCAAACGCAACACAACCACCCGTCTCACATCAAACACAACACAACCACCCGTCTCACATCAAACACAACACAACCACCTGTCTCACATCAAACACAACACAACCACCCGTCTCACATCAAACACAACACAACCACCAGTCTCACATCAAACACAACACAACCACCCGTCTCACATCAAACACAACACAACCACCAGTCTCACATCAAACACAACACAACCACCCGTCTCACATCAAAAACACCACAACCACCCGTCTCACATCAAAAACACCACAACCACCCGTCTCACATCAAACACAACACAACCACCCGTCTCACATCAAACACAACACAACCGCCCGTCTCACATCAAACACAACACAACCACCCGTCTCACATCAAAAACACCCCAACCACCCGTCTCACATCAAACACAACACAACCACCCGTCTCACATCAAACACAACACAACCACCCGTCTCACATCAAACACAACACAACCACCCGTCTCACATCAAACACAACACAACCACCAGTCTCACATCAAACGCAACACAACCACCCGTATCACATCAAACGCAACACAACCACCCGTCTCACATCAAACGCAACACAACCACCCGTCTCACATCAAACACAACACAACCACCCGTCTCACATCAAACACAACACAACCACCTGTCTCACATCAAACACAACACAACCACCCGTCTCACATCAAACACAACACAACCACCAGTCTCACATCAAACACAACACAACCACCCGTCTCACATCAAACACAACACAACCACCAGTCTCACATCAAACACAACACAACCACCCGTCTCACATCAAAAACACCACAACCACCCGTCTCACATCAAAAACACCACAACCACCCGTCTCACATCAAACACAACACAACCACCCGTCTCACATCAAACACAACACAACCGCCCGTCTCACATCAAAAACACCACAACCGCCCGTCTCACATCAAAAACACCACAACCGCCCGTCTCACATCAAAAACACCACAACCACCCGTCTCACATCAAACACAACACAACCACCCGTCTCACATCAAACACAACACAACCACCCGTCTCACATCAAACACAACACAACCACCCGTCTCACATCAAAAACACCACAACCACCCGTCTCACATCAAACACAACACAACCACCAGTCTCACATCAAACACAACACAACCACCCGTCTCACATCAAAAACACCACAACCACCCGTCTCACATCAAACACAACACAACCACCCGTCTCACATCAAACACAACACAACCACCAGTCTCACATCAAACACAACACAACCACCCGTCTCACATTAAAAACACCACAACCACCCGTCTCACATCAAACACAACACAACCACCCGTCTCACATCAAAAACACCCCAACCACCCGTCTCACATCAAAAACACCACAACCACCCGTCTCACATCAAAAACACCACAACCACCCGTCTCACATCAAACACAACACAACCACCCATCTCACATCAAAAACACCCCAACCACCCGTCTCACATCAAACACAACACAACCACCCGTCTCACATCAAACACAACACAACCACCAGTCTCACATCAAACACAACACAACCACCCGTCTCACATCAAAAACACCACAACCACCCGTCTCACATCAAACACAACACAACCACCCGTCTCACATCAAACACAACACAACCACCCGTCTCACATCAAAAACACCACAACCACCCGTTTCACATCAAACACAACACAACCACCCGTCTCACATCAAACACAACACAACCACCCGTCTCACATCAAACGCAACACAACCACCAGTCTCACATCAAACACAACACAACCACCCGTCTCACATCAAAAACACCACAACCACCCGTCTCACATCAAACACAACACAACCACCCGTCTCACATCAAACACAACACAACCACCCGTCTCACATCAAACACAACACAACCACCAGTCTCACATCAAACACAACACAACCACCCGTCTCACATCAAACACAACACAACCACCCGTTTCACATCAAAAACACCACAACCACCCGTCTCACATCAAAAACACCACAACCACCCGTCTCACATCAAACACAACACAACCACCCGTCTCACATCAAACACAACACAACCACCAGTCTCACATCAAACACAACACAACCACCCGTCTCACATCAAAAACAACACAACCACCCGTCTCACATCAAACACAACACAACCACCCGTCACACATCAAACACAACACAACCACCCGTCTCACATTAAACACAACACAACCACCCGTCTCACATCAAACACAACACAACCACCCGTCTCACATCAAACACAACACAACCACCAGTCTCACATCAAACACAACACAACCACCCGTCTCACATCAAAAACACCCCAACCACCCGTCTCACATCAAAAACACCACAACCACCCGTCTCACATCAAAAACACCCCAACCACCCGTCTCACATCAAACACAACACAACCACCCGTCTCACATCAAACACAACACAACCACCAGTCTCACATCAAACACAACACAACCACCCGTCTCACATCAAACACAACACAACCACCCGTCTCACATCAAACACAACACAACGACCCGTCTCACATCAAAAACACCTCAACCACCTGTCTCACATCAAACACAACACAACCACCCGTCTCACATCAAAAACACCACAACCACACATCAAAAACACCACAACCACCCGTCTCACATCAAAAACACCACAACCACCCGTCTCACATCAAAAACACCACAACCACCCGTCTCACATCAAAAACACCACAACCACCCGTCTCACACCAAAAACAACACAACCACCAGTCTCACATCAAAAACAACACAACCACCCGTCTCACATCAAAAACAACACAACCACCAGTCTCACATCAAAAACAACACAACCACCCGTCTCACATCAAAAACAACACAACCACCCGTCTCACATCAAAAACAACACAACCACCCGTCTCACATTTACCAACTAACATCAAACACAACACAAACACCCGTCTCACATTTACCAACTAACATCAAACACAACACAACCACCCGTCTCACATTTACCAACTAACATCAAAAACACCACAACCACCCGTCTCACATTTACCAACTTACATCAAACACAACACAACCACCCGTCTCACATTTACCAACTAACATCAAAAACACCACAACCACCCGTCTCACATTTACCAACTAACATCAAACACAACACAACCACCCGTCTCACATCAAACACAACACAACCACCCGTCTCACATCAAAAACAACACAATCACCCGTCTCACATCAAACACAACACAACCACCCGTCTCACATCAAAAACAACACAATCACCCGTCTCACATCAAAAACAACACGACCACCCGTCTCACATCAAAAACACCACAACCACCCGTCTCACATTTACCAACTAACATCAAACACAACACAACCACCCGTCTCACATTTACCAACTAACATCAAACACAACACAACCATCCGTCTCCCATTTACCATCTCACATCAAACACAACACAACTACCCGTCTCACATCAAAAACAACACAACCACCCGTCTCACATCAAACACAACACAACCACCCGTCTCACATCAAACACAACAAAACCACCCGTCTCACATCAAAAACAACACAATCACCCGTCTCACATCAAAAACAACACAACCACCCGTCTCACATCAAAAACAACACAACCACCCGTCTCACATTTACCAACTAAGATCAAACACAACACAAACACCCGTCTCACATTTACCAACTAACATAAAACACAACACAACCACCCGTCTCACATTTACCAACTAACATCAAAAACAACACAACCACCCGTCTCCCATTTACCAACTAACATCAAACACAACACAACCACCCGTCTCACATTTACCAACTAACATCAAACACAACACAACCACCCGTCTCACATCAAAAACAACACAACCACCCTTCTCACATCAAAAACAACACAACCACCCGTCTCACATCAAAAACAACACAATCACCCGTCTCACATCAAAAACAACACAACCACCCGTCTCACATCAAAAACAACACGACCACCCATCTCACATCAAAAACAACACAACCACCCGTCTCACATCAAAAACACCACAACCACCCGTCTCACATCAAAAACAACACAACCACCCTTCTCACATCAAAAACAACACAACCACCCATCTCACATCAAAAACAACACAACCACCCGTCTCACTTCAAACACAACACAATCACCCGTCTCACATCAAACACAACACAACCACCCGTCTCACATCAAAAACAACACAACCACCCGTCTCACTTCAAACACAACACAATCACCCGTCTCACATCAAAAACAACACAATCACCCGTCTCACATCAAAAACAACACGACCACCCATCTCACATCAAAAACAACACAACCACCCGTCTCACATCAAAAACACCACAACCACCCGTCTCACATCAAACACAACACAACAACCCCTCTCACATCAAACACAACACAACCACCAGTCTCACATCAAACACAACACAACCACCCGTCTCACATCAAAAACACCACAACCACCCGTCTCACATCAAACACAACACAACCACCCGTCTCACATCAAACACAACACAACCACCCGTCTCACATCAAACACAACACAACCACCCGTCTCACATTTACCAACTAACATCAAAAACACCACAACCACCCGTCTCACATTTACCAACTAACATCAAACACACCACGACCACCCGTCTCACATTTACCAACTAACATCAAACACAACACAACCACCCGTCTCACATTTACCCACTAACATAAAACACAACACAACCACCCGTCTCACATTTACCAACTAACATCAAACACAACACAACCACCCGTCTCACATTTACCAACTAACATCAAACACAACACAACCACCCGTCTCACATTTACCAACTAACATCAAAAACACCACGACCACCTGTCTCACATTTACCAACTAACATCAAAAACACCACAACCACCCGTCTCACATTTACCAACTAACATCAAACACAACACAACCACCCGTCTCACATTTACCAACTAACATCAAACACAACACAACCACCCGTCTCACATTTACCAACAAACATCAAACACAACACAACCACCTGTCTCACATTTACCAACTAACATCAAAAACACCACAACCACCCGCCTCGCATTTACCAACAAACATCAAACACAACACAACCACCCGCCTCACATTTACCAACTAACATCAAACACAACACAACCACCCGTCTCACATTTACCAACTAACATCAAACACAACACGACCACCCGTCTCACATTTACCTACTAACATCAAACACAACACAACCACCCGTCTCACATTTACCAACTAACATCAAACACAACACAACTACCCGTCTCACATTTACCAACTAACATCAAACACAACACAACCACCCGTCTCACATTTACCAACAAACATCAAACACAACACAACCACCTGTCTCACATTTACCAACTAACATCAAACACAACACAACCACCCGTCTCACATTTACCAACTAACATCAAACACAACACAACCACCCGTCTCACATTTACCAACTAACATCAAAAACACCACAACCACCCGTCTCACATTTACCAACTAACATCAAACACAACACAACCAGCCGTCTCACATTTACCTACTAACATCAAACACAACACAACCACCCGTCTCACATTTACCAACTAACATCAAAAACACCACAACCACCCGTCTCACATTTACCAACTAACATCAAACACAACACAACCACCTGTCTCACATTTACCAACTAACATCAAACACAACACAACCACCCGTCTCACATTTACCAACTAACATCAAACACAACACAACCACCCGTCTCACATTTACCAACTAACATCAAACTCACCACAACCACCCGTCTCACATTTACCAACTAACATCAAAGACAACACAACCACCCGTCTCACATTTACCTACTAACATCAAACACAACACAACCACCCGTCTCACATTTACCTACTAACATCAAACACAACACATCCACCTGTCTCACATTTACCAACTAAAATCAAAAACACCACAACCACCTGTCTCACATTTACCAACTAACATCAAACACAACACAACCACCTGTCTCACATTTACCAACTAAAATCAAAAACACCACAACCACCTGTCTCACATTTACCAACTAACATCAAAAACAACACGACCACCCGTCTCACATTTACCAACTAACATCAAACACAACACAACCACCTGTCTCACATTTACCAACTAACATCAAACACAACACAACCACCTGTCTCACATTTACCAACTAACATCAAACACACCACAACCACCTGTCTCACATTTACCAACTAACATCAAACACAACACAACCACCCGTCTCACATTTACCAACTAACATCAAAAACACCACAACCACCCGTCTCACATTTACCAACTAACATCAAACACAACACAACCACCTGTCTCACATTTACCAACTAACATCAAAAACAACACAACCACCCGTCTCACATTTACCTACTGACATCAAACACAACACAACCACCTGTCTCACATTTACCAACTAAAATCAAAAACACCACAACCACCCGTCTCACATTTACCAACTAACATCAAAAACACCACAACCACCCGTCTCACATTTACCAACTAACATCAAACACAACACAACCACCTGTCTCACATTTACCAACTAACATCAAACTCACCACAACCACCCGTCTCACATTTACCAACTAACATCAAACACAACACAACCACCTGTCTCACATTTACCAACTAACATCAAAGACAACACAACCACCCGTCTCACATTTACCAACTAACATCAAAAACACCACAACCACCCGTCTCACATTTACCAACTAACATCAAACACAACACAACCACCCGTCTCACATTTACCAACTAACATCAAAAACAACACGACCACCCGTCTCACATTTACCTACTAACATCAAACACAACACAACCACCCGTCTCACATTTACCAACTAACATCAAACACAACACAACCACCTGTCTCACATTTACCAACTAACATCAAACACAACACAACCACCTGTCTCACATTTACCAACTAACATCAAAAACAACACAACCCCCCGTCTCACATTTACCTACTGACATCAAACACAACACAACCACCTGTCTCACATTTACCAACTAAAATCAAAAACACCACAACCACCCGTCTCACATTTACCAACTAACATCAAAAACACCACAACCACCCGTCTCACATTTACCAACTAACATCAAACACAACACAACCATCTGTCTCACATTTACCAACTAACATCAAAAACACCACAACCACCCGTCTCACATTTACCAACTAACATCAAACACAACACAACCACCCGTCTCACATTTACCAACTAACATCAAAAACAACACGACCACCCGTCTCACATTTACCTACTAACATCAAACACAACACAACCACCCGTCTCACATTTACCAACTAACATCAAAAACACCACAACCACCCGTCTCACATTTACCAACTAACATCAAACACAACAAAACCACCCGTCTCACATTTACCAACTAACATCAAACACAACACAACCACCCGTCTCACATTTACCAACTAACATCAAAAACACCACAACCACCCGTCTCACATTTACCAACTAACATCAAACACAACACAACCACCTGTCTCACATTTACCAACTAACATCAAAAACACCACAACCACCCGTCTCACATTTACCAACAAACATCAAACACAACACAACCACCCGTCTCACATTTACCAACTAACATCAAAAACACCACAACCACCCGTCTCACATTTACCAACAAACATCAAACACAACACAACCACCTGTCTCACATTTACCAACTAAAATCAAAAACACCACAACCACCTGTCTCACATTTACCAACTAACATCAAACACAACACAACCACCTGTCTCACATTTACCAACTAAAATCAAAAACACCACAACCACCTGTCTCACATTTACCAACTAACATCAAAAACAACACGACCACCCGTCTCACATTTACCAACTAACATCAAACACAACACAACCACCTGTCTCACATTTACCAACTAACATCAAACACAACACAACCACCTGTCTCACATTTACCAACTAACATCAAACACAACACAACCACCTGTCTCACATTTACCAACTAACATCAAAAACAACACAACCACCCGTCTCACATTTACCTACTGACATCAAACACAACACAACCACCTGTCTCACATTTACCAACTAAAATCAAAAACACCACAACCACCCGTCTCACATTTACCAACTAACATCAAAAACACCACAACCACCCGTCTCACATTTACCAACTAAAATCAAACACAACACAACCACCTGTCTCACATTTACCAACTAACATCAAAGACAACACAACCACCCGTCTCACATTTACCAACTAACATCAAACTCACCACAACCACCCGTCTCACATTTACCAACTAACATCAAACACAACACAACCACCTGTCTCACATTTACCAACTAACATCAAACTCACCACAACCACCCGTCTCACATTTACCAACTAACATCAAAAACACCACAACCACCCGTCTCACATTTACCAACTAACGTCAAACACAACACAACCACCCGTCTCACATTTACCAACTAACATCAAACACAACACAACCACCTGTCTCACATTTACCAACTAACATCAAACACAACACAACTACCCGTCTCACATTTACCAACTAACATCAAAGACAACACAACCACCCGTCTCACATTTACCAACTAACATCGAACACAACACAACCACCCGTCTCACATTTACCAACTAACATCAAAAACACCACAACCACCCGTCTCACATTTACCAACTAACATCAAACACAACACAACCACCCGTCTCACATTTACCAACTAACATCAAACACAACACAACCACCCGTCTCACATTTACCAACTAACATCAAACACAACACAACCACCTGTCTCACATTTACCAACTAACATCAAACACAACACAACCACCCGTCTCCCATTTACCATCTCACATCAAAAACAACACAACCACCCGTCTCACATCAAAAACAACACAACCACCCGTCTCACATTTACCTACTAACATCAAACACAACACAACCACCCGTCTCACATTTACCAACTAAAATCAAAAACACCACAACCACCCGTCTCACATTTACCAACTAAAATCAAAAACACCACAACCACCCGTCTCACATTTACCAACTAACATCAAACACAACACAACCACCCGTCTCACATTTACCAACTAACATCAAACACAACACAACCACCTGTCTCACATTTACCAACTAACATCAAACACAACACAACCACTGGGGCTGCTGTGTAAAACTTGCTGTAATTGATGGAAGCAGGAATCCTGAAGGAGAATCTGATCCATCTATCTGTTCCTTAGTGATCCTCAAGCTCAGGTGTACTTGGGTTCTGCAGCAGGACAATGACCCAAATCAAAAAGTCCACCAATAAATCCCTTCTGATTGAGATGCTGTTGATGATCTTAAACAGGACTTTTATTCAGGAAAATCCTCCAATATGTCTTAATTAAAACAATTCTGTAAAGAAGAGTGGAACAACCAAGTTATTAGATTTAAAAAGTGTGTTTTATATGTACTCAGGTTGTCTTTGTCTGATATTAAAGTTTGTTTGATAATCAGAAAAATATCCGTATGACAAAAAAGCAAAAACAAATGTCCCAATATGATTTGTGGTTGTAAATTTTGACAAAACCATAATAAACCACTTAATATACACAGATCTGTGGTCTTTTATCTGCTATAATGACCTTCAGCACCTCCATCTTTATTAATAACATTTATATTCAGGGATTAAACAGAGCATTACTGGTCCCTAGAGAATGGGAATGTTTTAATCATTATTTAACTCTAAACTGTGTCTTCTGAAATCATGAAGTCCTGCTAAACATCACGAAACGCTGTGGAGACTGAAGAAACAGAATCGTTACAGACTGTATTTCACAAAGCTTTAAAACCTGCACTTCTATACCGTATTTTTCGCAATATAAGGAGCACTTAAAATCCTTTAATTTTCCCAAAAATTGACAGGGCGTCTTATAATCTTATATATGTATATGTATTTTACCAGTCAGGAATTAAGGAGCAGTAAAGACACTCTGCTGAAGTACAGAGAAGTTTCTCCAGCACTAAGGCTGGAGCAGTATTAGCATTAGCCGCTAACCATGCTAAAGCACTAGTTAGCACTTTCGCCGTTTAGAGGTGAGTATTATCGGACAGTAGCCTGCTGCTAACCCCGACTATCACTGCTGGAGCAGTATTAGCATTACCCGCTAACCACTAGTTAGCTCTTTCGCCGTTCAGAGGTGAGTATATCGGACTGTAGCTTGCTGCTAACCAAAACACTCACTGCTGGAGCAGTATTAGCATTTCCCGCTAACTGTGCTAAGCACTAATTAGCACTTTCACCATTCACAGGTGAATATTTCAGAATGTAGCCTTCTGCTAATCCCGACTATCACTGCTGGAGCAGCATTACCATTATCTGCTAACTGTGCTAAGCACTAGTTTGTTTTTTTAGCCGTTCAGAGAAGAGTATATGGGACTGTAGCTTGCTGCTAAGCCCAGCTAGCACTGCTGGAGCAGCATTAGCATTACCTGCTAACCATGCTAAGCCCTAGTTAGCCCTTTCGTCATTGAGTGGTGAGTATTATCACAGACCGTAGTCTGCTGCTAACCCCGACTATCACTGCTGGAGCAGCATTACCATTATCTGCTAACTGTGTTAAGAGCTAGTTAGCTTTTTCGCCATTCAGAGGTGAGTATATCGGACTGTATCTTGCTGCTAACCCCGGCTAGCACTGCTAGAGCAGCATTAGCATTACCTGCTAACCGTGCTAAGCACAAGTTAGCTGTGTCACCGTTCGGAGGAGAGTATTTCGGACTGTAGCCTGCTGATAATCTCATCTATCACTTCTTGAGCAGCATTAGCATTACACACTAACCAGACAGCTAAGCACTAGTTAGCTCTTTCACTGTTCAGAGGTGAGTATATTGCACTGTAGTCTGCGTGTTTACCATGTTAAAACAAGCTACGTGGGATGAACCGCTAGCTAATATCGGCCTGGCTTACAAAAACTTAGGGTTCCTCAGTGTAGCGCTGTCTGGGTAGCATTTACTAGCAGTTAGCTGCTAATGCTAATGCTGCTGCACCCAGCCTTAGTGTAAATCTGGAAATCTAAGCTTACTGTAAATAAACGGAAGCGCTTTACTCACCCAAATAAACAGTTTTCAAGAGAGAAATATGTGTAGATTAACATCCAGCACTCGTTTGACTTTAAAAACAGTGCGCCTTATAGTGCGAAAAATACGGTAATAATAGAAAATGAATAAAACTTAAATAAAACTTAAACAGAAAGAGAAAGAGAAACAGATCATCCACTGAGTGGCGAATAGAAGAAGGTAGCGACAGTCTTCTCTTCATAGACTCTCATATATCTTTATATACTATTATTATATGTAAAGCAATCCTCTATCATTGTACAGTGCAACCTTATATCCTCCTCTTATAGCAGCTTTAAACGTCTTCTAGATGCATAAACTCCAAATAAAACCAGCTCTGTTCATAAAACCACAAGCTTTAGATCTGAAACTGGTAAAATATACCCCCCCTCAAACCCTCCACCCCCACACCCCCAAACCCAGAGAGATGAGACATAAGAGGATCTATGTGCAATTAAAACATTCTGATTGGTGAATCTTTAAAAGGCTCATTTATGCTCAACATTAAATACGAAATTTTATATATCAATGAAATGATCTTTTAGATTATGAAAGAACACATAAGGAATCATGTAGTAACTTAAAAGTCTTACCCCTCATATTATCTTCAATGTTCAATGTTTAAAGCATCTGCCAAAATAATTGTATTTACTTTATATTTAGTGACTTTAACTTATTAATTTTATGGGGACAACTAGATAAACATAAAATTAATGTGATTTTCTGTGTCCTGTATACATTTTGTATATATCTGTGCAGGGCCGGATTAAAAGAATGGGCTGAAAGGGCTGCAGCCCCGGGCCTCGCCACTAGGGGGGCCTCCGGTCGCTGAATGTCAAATGACAAAAATTAATTAAAAAACGAAAATTACAAGCAATAAAAAAGGAAAGAGCGACAGAATTATTACAGAAAACACCAGCGTGGAGTAGTCGGCCTGCTGTAGCAGCTACCACCAGCAAAGATGCGCTGCTCTCTCTCTCTCTCTCTCTGCTCTCTCTCTCTCTCTCTTCTCTCTCTCACTCTTCTCTCTCTCTCTCTCTCTTCTCTCTCTTCTCTCTCTCTCTCTTCTCTCTCTCTCTTCTCTCTCTCTCTTCTCTCTCTCTTCTCTCTCTCTCTCTTCTCTCTCTCTCTTCTCTCTCTCTCTCTCTCTCTCTTCTCTCTCTCTCTCTCTCTTCTCTCTCTCACTCTTCTCTCTCTCTCTCTCTCTTCTCTCTCTTCTCTCTCTCTCTCTTCTCTCTCTCTCTTCTCTCTCTCTCTTCTCTCTCTCTTCTCTCTCTCTCTCTTCTCTCTCTCTCTCTCTTCTCTCTCTCTCTCTTCTCTCTCTCTTCTCTCTCTCTCTTCTCTCTCTTCTCTCTCTCTCTCTCTTCTCTCTCTCTCTCTCTTCTCTCTCTCTCTCTCTTCTCTCTCTCTCTTCTCTCTCTCTCACTCTTCTCTCTCTTCTCCTCTCTCTCTCTTCCGCAGCGCGGAGCTGAATTCAGCGCGAGACTACAATAATAATAATCAGAAAGATCAGAAAGCCTTTGATTGTGTTTTAAATGAGTTTTTATTTTATATTAATTATTGTTTTATTCATCTAAAATATTTTATTGATTAATTTTTTTTTCTTCATAAGATATACATTCTTTATTTTTTATGTATCCATTTTAATGATCTTTTTACAGTGTCCTATTTTTCCTTTTTTGCTTATATATTTTATTCGTCTATAGTAAATGTATAGTAAATATAAGTAAAATATAGTAAATCAGTTTTTAGTTATTTCTAATCAACACCCACCCCCCATGATATCATCGTCCATCGCGATGTTTCCCTGTAAACATCGTCATCTGCCAATTAAAGAGACATCGCCCAACCCTAAACTGAATTGAAATCATGTTACCAGTTCACTTTAAACGGTAGTCTGTTATAGATTGGTACTGTGTCGCTGTCGCTGATGTGTCCGTGTGTTTGTGTGAGGTCATGCATCAGAACATGATATGAAGGGCCTCATCCTGGTAATTAGCCCCGGGCCTCAGAAAGTGTTAATGTGGCACTGTATCTGTGTTCTTTTGACTGTTTCAGCTGTATAAAACATATTAGAAATTAAAATAAATATATTTTAAGGCGAATTAAGTCGTCAACAAATAAATATAGCAGGTGACATAAACTTGGGTAACAACTGAATTATTATATATTCACTTTCTGGAGTTTAAAATTGAGATAAAAGATAAAAGATGTCACTCTTGTTGATAAAATATGAAATATTTCTAATTTCAAATGTTTTAGATTACAAAATAATGTTTAGAACTAATAAAATGGCATTTGAACTTCAAATATTATTTGTATTTTACATTTTAGGTAAATCAATGGGATTGTATGGTAAAGTGTATAGCATATTGTAACTAATGTAACATGTGACAAATGACGTGTTTTTTTTTAAGATTTACTATTATTATATAATAATAATAGACCCCAAGGATAAAAGGTGTTAGTAAATCTGAAGGTAATAGGAGGGTTAAACAAACCAAAAACTCCTGATGAATCCTGATGAGTGCCAGTTCCATCATCAGAACGATTTTGATGGTCTTTTTTGCACTACATTTAAAAATGCTTTTAAAGTTGTTGAAATTGACTTTAAGATTGACTGACCTTCATTTCTTTAAATATATATATATATTTTTTACTTTTATTTACTTAGTTAAGTAGTTCTTGCTTCTCATAATATGTGTTAGACCGTTACTTAAATTACTGCAGATTCTGAACTGTTTTATTACCTTAAAAACCTAAAAAAAAGTCTCCTTTCTGCAGAAACTGAGAATAATATATTTTACTGGCTTCTAGAGGAAAGCAAAGAGGGTTCTGCTGCAACAAAACTAAGGATTGGGACTGGATTGAGCTTTAAAAGCCGATGAAAAATCCATTTTTAAAAGTTCCTGGATCAGAGATTTGAACAGAAACTTAGGAAACAGAGGTGCAGTACCACTGGAAATGGTGGGGGGCAGTGTAGCCAATGGTTTAGGCGAATTCTTCAACATTCGAACTTCGTGGTTCCAATACATCTTATTATCTTACGTCTTATGTTAAATCAATTGACTCAGAACTGCCCTCTAGTGGATGCACTACTCAACACCTGTCCCAACGTAAAGGACGTGTAGAAGTATGTGGGCAGTAATGGTTACATCGTTTAAAACAGACGTGTTCACGTATTCATTTCGCAATTTCGTAATTTGAGTATAAATGAGCCTTAAAAGTGTCATAAAACATGCGACCATTAGCATACAGCCAAGTGACATCGTCAAAAAAGTGCCAAACGAAACATTTAACCCCGCCCCCTGTATTAGCGTATCACGCTAACAGCATATCAAGCTAACAGCAGGACGCCTCGACGCCGCAGCGCCTCGCTCTCTTTATTCGAAGTTGTCGAAGTTGAGGACGTTCCCGTCGAAGTGCGTGAGGACGTGTTTCTCGTAGAGACGCTGCTGACAGTCCAGAGGGAACTGCTCGCTGCACACCGGACACTCCTTCCAGTGAGACTCGACGTGACGCTCAAAACTACGCTGCTCAAAGTGCGGAGGAAAAATCACCTCACAGAGAGGACAGCGCTTATGGACATCAGTCCTGAGAGACAGAGACAGACAGAAAGAAAGAGAGAGAGAAAGACATGTGAGGACATCTGCCAAAAGCTGATTTATATGTGCATCAGTGACCCACGACATTGTTTTTCCCACCACCTTAAAGAAGTGACTCAAAAATAAAGCAGAGAGAGACAGAAAGAAAAAAGAAAGAGGACACAAGGGTGAGAAAGAGAGAGAAAGATAGAAAGAAAGAAAGAAAATTAGAGTGTTTGAGAAAAATGTAAGAACATCTGCCAAAATATTGATTCCTATGTGGATCACACAACATGACAATGACCCAAGACATTTGTTCCCACCACCTTAAAGAAGTGACTCTAAATAAAGTGTAGAGAGAGAGACAGAGAAAGAAAGAAAGAGAGAGAGAGAGAGAGAGAGAGAGAGAGAGAGAGAGATGTGAGAGCATCTGCCTAAATTGAAGCTGATTGTTATGTGGATCATGCAACAAGACATTTGTTCCCCCAACACCTTAAAGAAGTGACTCAAAATAAAGTGTAGAGAGAGAGACAGAGTGAAAGAGAGAAAGAAAGAGACAGAGGAAGAGACAGAGGAAGAGAGAGAGAGAGAGAGATATGAGAATACCTGCCTAAATTGAAGCTGAAATTCAATCTTATGTGGATCATGCAATATGACAATGACCCAAGCCATTATTTTTACCACCTTAAAGAAGTAACTCAAAATAAAGTGTAGAGAGAGAGACAGAGAGAAAGAGAGAGACACAGAAAGAGAGGGAGAAAGAGAGGGAGAAAGAGTGAGAGAGAGATATGAGAATATCTGCCTAAATTGAAGCTGAAATTCAATCTTATGTGGATCATGCAACATGACAATGACCCAAGACATTTGTTCCTCCACCACCTTAAAGAAGTGACTCAAAAATAAATTGGATAAAGAGAGGGAGAAAGAGACGGAGAGCAAGAAAGAGAAAGAGAGAGAAAGAGGGAGAGAGAGGTTTTAAGAACATCTGCATAAACTGATAAATTGAAGATGATCTATAGATGGAACATGCAACCTGACAATGACCCAAAACATTTTTCCCACCACCTTAAAGAAGTGACAAACAAATAAAGTGGAAAGAGAGAGAGAAAAAAAACAAGACAGTGAGAAAGAAAGAAAGAAAAAAGAAAGAAAGAAAGAAAGCAGAGGGTGTTTGAGAAAAAAATCAAGAACATCTGCCAAAATTGAAGCTGATTCTTAAGTGAATCATGCAACATGACAATGACCCAAAACCACCTTAAACAAGTGACTCAAAAATAATAGAGAAAAAAAAGAGAAAGAGAAGCGGTGCAAGAGAGTGAGAAGGCGAGACAGGGAGAGAGAGAAAGACAGAGGAAGAGAGAGACAGAGAAAGAAAGGGGGTTTGAGATGTGAGAACATCTGCCAAAACTGAAGCTGATTCTTATGTGGATCACGCAACATGACAATGACCTAAAACATTTTTCCCACCACCTTAAACAAGTGACTCAAAAATAGAGTGAAGAGAGAGAGAGAGAGAGCATGAAAGACAGAGAGATAGACAGACAGCAATAAAGAGAAAGAAAGAGACAGAGAGAAAGAAAGAAAGAAATTGAAGGAATAACCACATACGAGAATGATGAGAGAGAGCAAGAAAGAGAGAGAGGTGAGAGCATCTGCATAGATTGAAGCTGATTCTTAAGAGGATCATGCAACATGACAATAACCCAAAACATTTGTTACCACCACCATAAAGAAGTGACTCAAAAATAAAGTGGAAAGAAATAATGAATGAAAGAGAGACAGAGGGAGAAAGAGAGAGGGGGGGGGAAAGAGAGGTGAGAGCATCTGCATAAATTTAAGCTGATTCTTAAGAGGTTCATGCAACATGACAATGACAATAAAGTCAGTGCAGTTTTGTTTTCCCACAAAATCTTACAGCACTTCATATCTTACAGCTTCCCTCTGATACTGACAACTTTTATAGAGATGCAGATTTCATTTTCCAGCAGGACTTGGCACACTGCCCACACTGCCAAAAGCACCAATTGTTCTTAATATATAATATTCTAATTTTCTGAGGCACTGATTTTTGGGTTTTTATTGGCTGTAAGCTTCATAATCATCAACAATAAAATAAATAAAGGCTTATAATAGATCACTGTGTGTTTAATACATCTATATAATATATAAGATTCACATTTTTAACTGAATTACTGAAATAAATTAACTTTTCAATGATATTTAAATTTTTCGAGATAGCACTAGTAGTGTGTGTATGTGTGTGTGTGTGTGTGTGTTACCTTGTGTCAAAGCAGAAACTGGTGCGGTTCTCGTTGGATTCTGGACTTTGATGACCACAGACGGCTGGAGCTTCACCATCACCTCCCTGTGAAGAGACAACAGCTCATATTAACACACACACACACACACACACACACACACAAACACACAAACACACACACACACGTTCAGGCTCTTCCTACTGCCACTTCCTTTCAAGACTTGCAAAACAAAAAAACACAAACACACAAATAGCTCATTTGAAAAGCACTGATCTCTTACAACCACACACACACACACACACACACACACACACACACTCTTTCCACTAAAAGCCACGGCTGTCTGCACACCGCCGGCTCCTGCAAAGGTTAATGGGCTTTTAATGCAGCAAACGAGATCTGAGAGGAAGCGGGTCACTACAGAGCGACGCCCGCAGCCAATTAGCACCGCCCTCGTCAGGCTGCCTCGTTAACCAGCCCCCGCCCTCGTCACTCTGATCCACTAACGAGCTGCAGGAGAAAAGCCTTAATTGTGCTTTTATGCAAATTGCCCACCCCTGCACTGCCCCCCTGACCTGAAGTGTCTAGCATGTGGGCGAGAGACAGGAGGAGAAAGGAGGAGAAAGAGAGAGAGAGAGAGAGAGAGAGAGAGAGAGAGAGACAGGAGGAGAAGAAGGACTGGAGGAAGTAAAGAAAAGAGATGCAAACAAGTTGCAGAGAGAGCGATAGAGTGGTCACCAATAACTACACTAAACAACATTGGTGGAGAATGCGGGATGAAAAGGTAAAATTTATTTCATGTTAAACACCCTTTCCGTTCTGTAAAAATGAGACTAAACTGTACGTCATGTCGTCAAATTTGCAACCAGAGCCAAACCAGACTCACCTACTCGTTTGGAACAACTCTGCAAGGTTTTGTGTCTCAGACTGCCTTCACTGAGTTCACAGCACTGTTTTTTCCAGTAAGTGTAATGTCTCAGTAGTGCTGGGCGATATACAGGAGGGGAAATTAGAACCGGCATTCATTTTTCACATACCGCCATACCACTAGAGGCACTGTGGAGCACCATGTAGAACAGCACTGCCAAAGAAGCAGATACAGCTTGCTAGCTAACACTAGCCATTTAGAATAACAAGCTAACACATTGGAATGACAGTATCTCAGCACTGTGGAGTCCAACACTTGTCTCGCTCTGTCCTGCCTTAAGAGAATAGAGAACAGCACTTTGTCTGAGGAGCTCCTGCTGCTGTTCCTCACTGTATGAGTGTTTTTATCCGAGTAAAAGAGAAAATCAACATCAGACAGCAATGAATGTGATTGCACAATTAATTCACAGCTCCTAAAAAGTTCCTCTCATCCCCCAGACTTAAATAAACTTCAAGAGTAGTAACTGTAGCCCTGTTTATATATATTAATACTGTAACTTAAATTATAATTTTAATGCACACTGAACAGATTTGTGGCTGATTTAATACTGTAATGTCTTTAATAATGACATATTTTAAAGTAATATTAAACTTGTGTTTTACATGTGCAATAGAGCTTTTAGAGAATAGAGAAACATCTCTTTGAATACTTAAACATTGAGTATTTTAGGTCTGTTTATAGTGTTTATGGCACTTTTTAAAAAGGAAGTCGTGTTAAAATGGTTGGTGTATCTCTTTTTAAGGTATAATGTTTAAATTCTTCAGCTGTTTTTCTGTAATAACGTCTGATTTCTTTATATATTGTGGAATTAATTTTGTGGAACAAAGTGAACCCAATACTAATCTAGTCTTAATTTAAGGCCTCAGTGTTTTATATTATATGTAGTTCTAAAATTACAGTAACACACAAACCTATATTAAAGCACAGTCGTGCAAAAAAAATAAATACTACTACGCTTCAGGTTAACCCCGGGCGACCAACAGCACAATAACACCACATGATCAATTATATACACCCCAAATTCTTGGGGAGATAAAAATATGTCAATATTAGCACAGGGAAATCTGGAAAAGAAAGACAGTATCACATGAAAATTAGACAAATTACATGAAAAATGGGCGGAGCTACACATCATACTTCAACCAGCCAATAGAGGGATCTGACCGGTAGTGGATTCTTCACTTTGAAAGCACCACTAAACCCCCTGATTTTAGTTGAGTCCACTCTCAGCTCAAATTTAAAAAATGCTAAAAAATGAGGGAAGTAGTTTGGGAGGGACACTGGGTGATGTATGGGTTTAGAGGCGGAAGGGAAAGCTGATTGGCTGAGCAGCAGTAGCAGCTGTGTGCCTCCGATAGCCATGAGATGCAGATGATTGGACGTTACATATTTGCATATTGTGATGATGTGTCTGCGTACCAAAGTACAAGGAAACATCATCCTCGCCTATAGCACAGTTAAACCTGAGAGGAGCTGCAGAGGTGGAAATTACATTTTCTTGTATGTTTTATTAATTCATAGAAACACATTTCAGCTATTAATTAAAAAAAGCGTGTTTAGTGGCTCTTTAAGACATGCTTTGATGTACATGTTTTTTATCCAAGAATTAATGGGAAAAATACGCTCTCCTGCTGGTCTTATATGGCTGAGCTTTAAACTCAATGAGGGCAGTCTGAGACACAAAACTTGGTCTGGTAAAAAGGGGGCGGGTCTACCAAATGAGTAGGCAAGTCTGGCTCCGCCTCTGATCTCTACTCTTGTAGTTTTCGACCCTTATCAGCAGCATTTAGTACAAAATCTACTAATATTGACCTTCTTCTCCACCTCTGATAAATAAAACACAGAAAACAGCACTCTTACACTGGGCCGTTCCTCAGGAGGGTTCTCCAGACCATCGGGAGGGCTGAGGCTGCGTGACGGTTGGCTGCAGACTACAGGTCCACCCCAAGGGGGCGGGGCAACGGGAGGGGGGCGGCAGGTCTGCTCAGGTGATAACGCCCCATCTGCACCATCTAAAAGAGAGGAAATACAAATTTAATCTACAGTAACTCAGAACAGTACAAAGTGCTACCTCAGGGAAATCTTGGGAATGCCTACACCTGTGTAAGTTGTGAGGTGTTATCCTGTGAACACTGGCTAGCGTGCTAATGGCAAGGCCATATGAACTATGTGAGAATTGTTTGTTCTAAAATCAAGAGTATTAAAAGAGAGTTTATGCTGCTTTTGTTGGATTACTGTATTTTTTGCACTTAAAATCCTTTAATTTTCCCAAAAATCATCAGAGCTCCTTATAATCCGGTGCTCCTTATGTATAAATTCTATCAGTCAGGTATTAAGGAGCAGTAAAGCCACTCCACTGAAGTACAGAGTTATACAGGAGTTTCAGTTTAGTTCTCCAGCAGTATTAGCATTAGCCGCTAACTGTGCTACGCGCTAGCTTTTTGGCTGTTCAGAGGTGAGTATTATCAGATTGTAGGCTGCTGCCAACCCTGGCTAGCACTGCTGGGGCAGCATTACCATTAGCATTAGCGGTTAGCCGCTAATCTTAATGCTCCATCTTTAGTGAAAGTTGGGAAATCTAAACTTACTGTAAATAAACATTTAGTCCTTGTCCTAACACTAGTCCTAATTCTAGTCTTAACACTAGTCCCAGTTCTAGTCTTAACACTAGTCCTATTCTAGTCCTAACAGGAGTTCTTGTTCTAGTCCTAAAACTTAGTCCTAGTCCCAACCCTAACACTTGGTCCTTACACTAGTCCTAGTTCTAGTTCTAGTCCTAACACTAGTCCTAGTTCTAGTCCTAACACTAGTCCTAGTTCTACTCCTAACAGGAGTTCTAGTTCTAGTCCTAACAGGAGTTCTAGTCCTAGTCCTAACAGGAGTTCTAGTTCTAGTCCTAAATCTTAGTCCTAGTCCCAACCCTAACACTTAGTCCAAACACTAGTCCTAGTTCTACTCCTAACAGGCGTTCTAGTTCTAGTCCTAACACTAGTCCTTGTCCTAAAACTTAGTCCTAGTCCTAATCCTAACACTGGTAAGGTGTAAGCTCTATATCCGTGTCGGAGTGCTCACCGCGGGTCTGCTGTTGGGAGTAGGGGTTTCCGTACTGGAGCTCGGCAGGTTGCTGTGGTATCAGTGGCAGTGGGGGGGGATCCTGAGGGTATGGCAGTGGATACCGCAGCACCACAGGCTCCCTGACCTCAGACCTCTGACCTCCCGCCCCTTCCTCTCTGCTGATACATGAGCGGAGCTCCTGAAACAGAGAGAGAAGAACAGCGAACTGATCCTCAGCTCAAACTCACATCTACAGATCTGCAGCAGAAACAGGGCTGAGAATTTATGATACAATAAGTAAGAGAGCACTTAAAAATGATGAGTTTCTTTGATTTTACCAAATTAAAAACCTCTGGAATATAATCAAGAGGAAGATGGATGATCACAAACCATCAAACCACCAAACTGAACTGCTTGAATTTTTGCACCAGGAGTAAAGCAGCATAAAGTTATCCAAAAGCAGTGTGTAAGACTGGTGGAGGAGAACATGATGCCAAGATGCATAAAAAAACTGTGATTAAAAACCAACCAGGATTATTCCACCAAATATTGATTTCTGAACTCTTAAAACTTTATAAATATGAACTTGTTTTTTTCTTTGCATTATTTGAGGTCTGAAAGCTCTGCATCTTTTTTTTTTTGTTATTTCAGCCATTTCTCATATTTGTTATTTTCTGTAAATAAATGCTGTAAATGAGAATATTTTTATTTGGAATTTGGGAGAAATGTTGTCTGTAGTTTATAGAATAAAACAACAATGTTCATTTTACTCAAACATAAACCTATAAATAGCAAAATCAGAGAAACTGATTCAGAAACTGAAGTGCTCTCTTCATTTTTTTTTTCCAGAGTTGAATATTGTACCATATAAAGAGTGTAATTCCTCTCTTCAGCTCTCGCGCTCGCTCTCTTTCTCTCGCGCCCCTCTCTGACCTGAGAACTGCGGGTCATGATTAGAGGAATTATTCCCGCGTTTAACATTTAACACGAGTGCTGATGGGTAATCAGGGAGGCGGCGGTGGCATTTGGTGGGTCCAGGCTCCGCCGGCGCGCCGACGCTCTGCCTGACTGGAAGGTTAGAATCGCGGAGTTTAATGAAAAACTGATGATATAAAAGATCCTCATTAACTTTCATCATTTCCAGCTAAAGACTCCGGGGTTATCCTCTCAGATCACAGCAAATACTGAGAACACCTTTACAAATGAAGCAGTCTGAGAGAAGAAGAGCTCCTCCCAGACGAAAGAGAAGAAGAAGAAGAAGAAGAAGAGGATTAATAATAATAATAACCAGATTACTGTACTTACAGGAGGAACTGCAGAACCCCTGCACAGCCTATAGCATTGCTGAGTGGATGCTACGCAGTTAGGCCTGTCACGATAAGAATTCTTGGTGGACGATATATCGTCCCAGAAATGATTGCGATAAACGATATTATTATAATTTTAAGACAATTTAAATGCCACTGATATAATGGTAATATTATAGCGTGACAAAACAATTTAATTAATCATAGTTTGGGATATTTATACTTTTTTATTCACCTACTTTAGTCCACCTTGTGTGTATATGGCGTCATTACAGTTACAAGAACATTGGTAATTTAGCATGACTGCCTAAAATACTTGTTACTGTTATACAGGGGTTGGAGGATGAAACTGAAAAACCTGGTTTTAGAGCACAATAATTGATTGTGGTGACGGACAGTTCTGGTGGAAACAGGAGAGTTGAGGTGCACATTGAATTCTGCGTGATTTGATCAGCCGTGGTTTTATGTTTTTTGGATACAATCCGGGTTAGCACCCGAACATCCCTTTCAGACAGCTTCCCCTTACAGCGTCCACAGTTAATCCTGTTGGATGTGGTTGGTCCTTCTTGGTGGTATGCTGACATTACCCTGGATACCGTGGCTCTTGATGCATCACAAAGACTTGCTGTCTTGGTCACAGATGCTCCAGCAAGACGTGCACCAACAATTTGTCCTCTTTTGAACTCTGGTATGTCCCCCATAATGTTGTGTGCATTGTAATATTTAGAGCAGAACTGTGCTCTTACCCTGCTAATTAAACCTTCACACTCTGCTCTTACTGGTGCAATAATGTGCAATTAATGAAGATTGATCACCAGGCTGCTCCAATTTAGACATGAAACCTGAAATCTCACACTAAAATGATGACAGGTGTTTCAGTTTCATTGTCTAACCCCTGTATATGGGAACAAACATACAAATAAACACAATAGGCGATATCACGGTTATCAAAAATGACTGAATTCATGTTAATTTATTGTACGATAAGTCGATAATGTAATTATCGTGACAGGCCTATATGTAGTGCTAATTTTGTTAACAAAAACTATGATAAAAAATCTTCATTACGCCCTATTTTTCACAACGAAAACGAGACAAAAACTAAATAAAAATGAATACTTAAAAACCAAAACTACGACGAAATTCATGACATTTTTCGACAACTAATAAAAACTAAACAAAAATGTCAAAGACTGAGGAATGGGGAAATTATTTGTAATAAATTATATTATTGAGCAGTGATTGGAACACAGCCGCTCCACACAGCGGCCTTATTGGACATGGTTATTTTAGGAGTCGCCGCAGCTTAGAACAGTATTTTGGGGGTATTCCCATTTTCTAAGTAAAGTTAAAGCCAAGAAGACGATGTTTGAGGTGCTTTTAGTGAATAATCTCAAAATAACAACATAAATATTAAAGAGAAAAACAATAAAAAAAATACATTTTTATACAAATACAAATAATACACACAAATTAGTCACATAAAATGTTGTTTATTTTTGTTTATACTAAAACTAGACTAAAACTAATTATAACCACAAGTCTAAAATGTGACTAAAACTATTATACATTTTAGACAAAAGTCTGAGACTTAATCAAAATCATCTGTCAATGATTACTCCAGGGGTTCTTTACCTCCTCCAGACGCTCCTTCTCTCTGGTTACATCAGCCAGACTCTCCCTCAGTGAGGAGACTTCCCTCTCCTTATCACTCAGCTGAGCCTAAACACACACACACAACACACACACGCACACACACACACACACACACAACACACACACGCACACACACACACACACACACAACACACACACACAACACACACAACACACACACAAACAGATGTAATTAAATTAAAATAACCATTAAAACATGACATTAAATCCACTATATAAACAAAAGTATTGGGAAACCTACACACTCTATACCTACAGCAGCTTCTATGGGGTCCCACCTACAGACATTAGTGTGGAGTCGGTTCCTCTAAAGGCAGGTGTGGATCTCTTCTAGGCCACACTGTAACTTTACAAGATATTTAACATAAACTTTACAAGATCAGACTCCCTGCTCTGTAACTTTACGAGATCAGACGCCCCGCTCTGTACCTTTACAAGATCAGACTCCCCACTCTGTAACTTTACAAGATCAGACTTCCCGCTCTGTAACTTTACGAGATCGGACGCCCCGATACATAACTTTACAAGATCAGACTCCCCGCTCTGTAACTTTACAAGATCAGACTTCCCGCTCTGTAACTTTACGAGATCAGACGCCCCGCTCTGTAACTTTACGAGATCAGACGCCCCGCTCTGTAACTTTACAAGATCAGACTTCCCGCTCTGTACCTTTACGAGATCAGACTCCCCGCTCTGTAACTTTACGAGATCAGACTTCCCGCTCTGTAACTTTACGAGATCAGACGCCCCGCTCTGTAACTTTACAAGATCAGACTTCCCGCTCTGTACCTTTACAAGATCAGACGCCCCGCTCTGTAACTTTACAAGATCAGACTTCCCGCTCTGTACCTTTACAAGATCAGACGCCCCGCTCTGTAACTTTACGAGATGAGACTCCCCGCTCTGTAACTTTACGAGATCAGACTCCCTGCTCTGTACCTTTACAAGATCAGACTCCATGCTCTGTAACTTTACGAGATCAGACGCCATGCTCTGTAACTTTACGAGATCAGACGCCATGCTCTGTAACTTTACAAAATCAGGCTCCCCGCTCTGTAACTTTACGAGATCAGACTCCCCGCTCTGTAACTTTACGAGATCAGACTCCCCGCTCTGTAACTTTACAAGATCAGACGCCCCGCTCTGTAACTTTACGAGATCAGACGCCATGCTCTGTAACTTTACAAAATCAGGCTCCCCGCTCTGTAACTTTACGAGATCAGACGCCCCGCTCTGTAACTTTACGAGATCAGACTCCCCGCTCTGTAACTTTACGAGATCAGACTCCCTGCTCTGTAACTTTACAAGATCAGACGCCCCGCTCTGTAACTTTACGAGATCAGACTCCCCGCTCTGTAACTTTACGAGATCAGACTCCCTGCTCTGTAACTTTACAAGATCAGACGCCCCGCTCTGTAACTTTACGAGATCAGACGCCCCGCTCTGTAACTTTACGAGATCAGACTCCCCGCTCTGTAACTTTACGAGATCAGACTCCCTGCTCTGTAACTTTACAAGATCAGACGCCCCGCTCTGTAACTTTACGAGATCAGACTTCCCGCTCTGTAACTTTACGAGATCAGACTCCCCGCTCTGTAACTTTACGAGATCAGACTCCCTGCTCTGTAACTTTACGAGATCAGACTCCCTGCTCTGTACCTTTACAAGATCAGACGCCCCGCTCTGTAACTTTACGAGATCAGACGTTTCCGGTCTGTAACTTTACGAGATCAGACGTTTCCGGTCTGTAACTTTACGAGATCAGACGTTTCCGGTCTGTAACTTTACAAGATCAGATGCCCCGCTTTATAACTTCACTATATCGGTAGCTCCGCTCTGTAACTTTACAAGATCAGACTCCCTCGCTTCGTGATTTTATGAGATCGGACGCCACGATACATAACTTTACAAGATCAGACTTCCTCGCTTCCTGACTTTACGAGATCAGACTCCCCGCTCTGTAACTTTACAAGATCAGACTCCCTGCTCTGTACCTTTACAAGATCAGACTCCCCGCTCTGTAACTTTACAAGATCAGACTCCCTGCTCTGTACCTTTACAAGATCAGACTCCCTCGCTTCGTGACTTCCCCCTCTGTAACTTGTCAAGATCAGACGTTCCCGGTCCGTAACTTTACAAGATCGGACTCCCTGCTCCATAATTTTACAAGATAAGACACCCTGCTCTGTAACTTTACAAAATCGGAAGCCCTGCTTTGTAACTTTACACGGTTGTATGCCCGCTCTATAACTTTACAAGATTGGGCGCCCGCTCTGTTACTTTACGAAATCGTATGTCCTGCTCTGTAACTTTTAAGTGGTTAAGTGGATGATTAGACCCCACCCCTTCGCAACTTTACGCGATTGGACCCCCAGCTGGAATCAGGTTTGGGGCCACCAGGTTTAAGTATAGAGCTTCACAGTAACTGAACACA
The DNA here is from genome assembly GCF_023375975.1 of Astyanax mexicanus. Classification (NCBI taxonomy): domain Eukaryota; kingdom Metazoa; phylum Chordata; class Actinopteri; order Characiformes; family Acestrorhamphidae; genus Astyanax; species Astyanax mexicanus. Next base: position 62,750,660 of record NC_064410.1, on the reverse strand, counting down.
TTCATTAGAAGAGGCGTCCGAAAACATACGGACAGATAGAGAGGGAACACTCGTCCTCCTGACTTAGGTTAATGGATCAGGCCTGTTCTCATGTACGAGTGTTAGAGTGTAAAGATGTAAGTTGATATGTGTATGTATAGAAGTGTGTGTGTGGAAGTGTGTGTGTGTGTGTGTGTGTGTGTAGATAAATGTGACAGTGTGTGAGGCTGAAGGTGGTTCCGACCTCCTAGTTTTGTTTAAATAACTGAAGTTCTCTCATGCTAAAGAACACAGGCCTCACTTTACTGTCGGCTAATCTCTGATGGCTGTGTGTGTGTGTGTGTGTGTGTGTGTGTGTGAGAGAGTGTGTGTTTGTGTGTGTGTGTGTGTGTGTGTGTGTGTATATGTGTGTTTGGGTGAAGAACACTGATGAAATGCTTCGTCACAGTAAACACTCATAAAGCACAGTGAGTAAGTGTGTGTGTGTATTTAAGTGTGTGTGTGTGTGTGTATGGGTGTGTGTGTGTGTGTGTGTATGGGTGTGTGTGTGTGTGTGTGTGTTTAAACAGGCAGTAAATATAAGGCTCTCTGGTCTTTGATGGCGTCTCCAGCTTCGTCTAAATACTCAGACTAGAGCAGAACTTTACGACCCGTCTCTTCTCCACTCAACCAGAGAGAGAGAGAGAGAGAGAGAGAGAGAGAGAGATAAAGAGAAAGAAAGAGAGAGATAAAGAGAGAGAGATGTACCTTATAGCTCTGTTCTTCACTGTCCAGCAGTAGCTTCAGATTGTCATTTATGGTGCACTGCTCCCTCCATCTCTCCTCCATCCGAGCGAGCTCCGCCTCCACCGACACACTGCACTCCTCTTCTCCTTCATCCTCCTCTTCCTTACTCTCCTCCAGCTTTCCTCCCTCTCCCTCCTCCCTTTCTTCATCCCCCTTTTCTTCAGTAGACTCCTGGAGGTCAGATTTCTGATCTGGAACACAGTGAGAGCACATCAATCTGAATACATCTCTGTACAGACCATAATAACACTATAATAACCATATAACAACCATATTATAACCTTATTACATCATCACAGGTGACCAGATGTGTTACATTATTATTCAGTATTCTGTACTGTATTTAGCCTGGTTAGTTTAGTGAGACCAGGAACTTAAATGCTTCTTACAGAGCCACTTCTTTTTTGCCCTGGTAGTGAATTTCAGGTCATTGTCATGCTGGAAGACCCAGCCATTACCTATGTTCAATGCTTTTACTAAGGGAAGGAGGTAACTTGACCACATCCATCCTTCCTTCTTTCAATATGGTACAATCGTCTTGTCTGCTTTGCAGGAAATCATCTCCAAACTATGATGCTTCCACCCCCATGCTTCACAGATGGAAGGGTGTTCTCGGGGAAGTACTTATACATCTTTTCCTCCAAACATGACAAGTAAAGTTGATACCAAAAAGCTCTATTTTGGTCTCATCTGACCACATAACCTTCTCCCGCACCTCCTCTGAGTCATCAGGTGATCAGATGGTAAAGCAGATCATAAAGCAATATGCAAATATTTAAAAAATATTTGTTAAGAAGCTCAAAGGGAAATGAGGGGTTTCCTCTCTGATGATCTGTTACAGGGCTGCTGTGATTACCATCAGTTATCTACATTTATATCCTGCTGATTATTAATGCTCTAGTGTTACATTTAGACAATACAGTGTGCATATTTAGCTGTAGAGGCTACCGTTAGCCTAGCCTATATTGCACTTCAGCTAATTTTGATCAATCTGATAAATTATTCCAATATCTTTTTTAAAAACGTGTTTTAGACGTGACCAAATGTAATTGTAACATGTAGGATATTAATATCACATAATGATATTAAACTAAAAACAATTATCCTTTTATAGAATTAATTTGTAAGCCTAATATAAATTTATGGGAGAGTAAAAATATTTTTTATATAGATTTTTTTTATATACCTATATCCGGGGACTCTGCGTCGGGTGTGTCCGGCTCCTGAGTGGTCTCTGTAGATGCATCGTTTCTATTCGACTCCTACAGACAAGGAAATAAATACAAATATTTATCAATAAATCAATCAATTAATTAACCTTTATTTCCACTATATTTCATTTTAATTATAAAAACAAGCAAACAGTATTATATTTAATTAAGAAGAAATAAAATAATTCAGAATAAAAGGATATGCAGACAGACTGAAATGTAAAGCATTAAAATAAAAAGAGATAAATAATTAGAATAATAAAAAATAAACTAACTAAATAAAAGAAGTAAAAAGTTAACGCCAAAAGTAAAACCAGTAATAAAACAAATACAATAAAATGAAATAATTGAAATGAAAATAATGATTAATTCATATAAATAAAAAGGTAAAAGAAAAGAATGTGTAGTATAGGTATATAGTCAGTAGTAATAGATATGAGTATAGTATAGGTATATAGTCAGTAGTAATAGATATGAGTATAGTATAGGTATATAGTCAGTAGTAATAGATATGAGTATAGTATAGGTATATATTCAGTAGTAATAGATATGAGTATAGTATAGGTATATAGTCAGTAGTAATAGATATGAGCATAGTATAGGTATATATTCAGTAGTAATAGATATGAGTATAGTATAGGTATATATTCAGTAGTAATAGATATGAGTGTAGTATAGTTATATAGTCAGTAGTAATAGATATGAGTGTAGTATAGGTATATAGTCAGTAGTAATAGATATGAGCATAGTATAGGTATATATTCAGTAGTAATAGATATGAGTGTAGTATAGTTATATAGTCAGTAGTTGTAGATATGAGTATAGTATAGGTATATAGTCAGTAGTAATAGATATGAGTGTAGTATAGGTATATAGTCAGTAGTAATAGATATGAGTGTAGTATAGGTATATAGTCAGTAGTAATAATTATGAGTGTAGTATAGGTATATAGTCAGTAGTAATAGATATGAGTGTAGTATAGGTATATAGTCAGTAGTAATAATTATGAGTGTAGTATAGGTATATAGTCAGTAGTTGTAGATATGAGTGTAGTATAGGTATATAGTCAGTAGTAATAGATATGAGTGTAGTATAGGTATATATTCAGTAGTAATAGATATGAGTGTAGTATAGTTATATAGTCAGTAGTACTAGATATGAGTATAGTATAGGTATATAGTCAGTAATAATAGATATGAGCATAGTATAGGTATATATTCAGTAGTAATAGATATGTGTACAGTATAGTTATATAGTCAGTAGTAATAGATATGAGTGTAGTATAGGTATATATTCAGTAGTAATAGATATGTGTATAGTATAATTATATAGTCAGTAGTATTAGATATGAGTATAGTATAGGTATATAGTCAGTAGTAATAGATATGAGTGTAGTATAGGTATATAGTCAGTAGTAATAGATATGAGTGTAGTATAGATATATAGTCAGTAGTTATAGATATGAGTGTAGTATAGATATATAGTCAGTAGTAATAGATATAAGTATAGTATAGGTATATAGTCAGTAGTAATAGATATGAGTGTAGTATAGGTATATAGTCAGTAGTAATAGATATGAGTGTAGTATAGGTATATAGTCAGTAGTAATAGATATATGCATAGTATAGGTATATAGTCAGTAGTAATAATTATGAGTGTAGTATAGGTATATAGTCAGTAGTTGTAGATATGAGTGTAGTATAGGTATATAGTCAGTAGTAATAGATATATGCATAGTATAGGTATATAGTCAGTAGTTGTAGATATGAGTGTAGTATAGGTATATAGTCAGTAGTTGTAGATATGAGTGTAGTATAGGTATATAGTCAGTAGTAATAGATATGAGTGTAGTATAGGTATATATTCAGTAGTAATAGATATGAGTATAGTATAGTTATATAGTCAGTAGTAATAGATATGAGTATAGTATAGGTATATAGTCAGTAATAATAGATATGAGCATAGTATAGGTATATATTCAGTAGTAATAGATATGAGTGTAGTATAGTTATATAGTCAGTAGTAATAGATATGAGTGTAGTATAGGTATATAGTCAGTAGTAATAGATATGAGTATAGTATAGGTATATATTCAGTAGTAATAGATATGAGTGTAGTATAGTTATATAGTCAGTAGTAATAGATATGAGTGTAGTATAGGTATATAGTCAGTAGTAATAGATATGAGCATAGTATAGGTATATATTCAGTAGTAATAGATATGAGTGTAGTATAGTTATATAGTCAGTAGTTGTAGATATGAGTATAGTATAGGTATATAGTCAGTAGTAATAGATATGAGTGTAGTATAGGTATATAGTCAGTAGTAATAGATATGAGTGTAGTATAGGTATATAGTCAGTAGTAATAATTATGAGTGTAGTATAGGTATATAGTCAGTAGTAATAGATATGAGTGTAGTATAGGTATATAGTCAGTAGTAATAATTATGAGTGTAGTATAGGTATATAGTCAGTAGTTGTAGATATGAGTGTAGTATAGGTATATAGTCAGTAGTAATAGATATGAGTATAGTATAGGTATATAGTCAGTAATAATAGATATGAGTGTAGTATAGGTATATATTCAGTAGTAATAGATATGAGTGTAGTATAGTTATATAGTCAGTAGTACTAGATATGAGTATAGTATAGGTATATAGTCAGTAATAATAGATATGAGCATAGTATAGGTATATATTCAGTAGTAATAGATATGTGTACAGTATAGTTATATAGTCAGTAGTAATAGATATGAGTGTAGTATAGGTATATATTCAGTAGTAATAGATATGTGTATAGTATAGTTATATAGTCAGTAGTATTAGATATGAGTATAGTATAGGTATATAGTCAGTAGTAATAGATATGAGTGTAGTATAGGTATATAGTCAGTAGTAATAGATATGAGTGTAGTATAGATATATAGTCAGTAGTTATAGATATGAGTGTAGTATAGATATATAGTCAGTAGTAATAGATATAAGTATAGTATAGGTATATAGTCAGTAGTAATAGATATGAGTGTAGTATAGGTATATAGTCAGTAGTAATAGATATGAGTGTAGTATAGGTATATAGTCAGTAGTAATAGATATATGCATAGTATAGGTATATAGTCAGTAGTAATAATTATGAGTGTAGTATAGGTATATAGTCAGTAGTTGTAGATATGAGTGTAGTATAGGTATATAGTCAGTAGTAATAGATATGAGTGTAGTATAGGTATATAGTCAGTAGTAATAATTATGAGTGTAGTATAGGTATATAGTCAGTAGTAATAGATATATGCATAGTATAGGTATATATTCAGTAGTAATAGATATGAGTGTAGTATAGTTATATAGTCAGTAGTAATAGATATGAGTGTAGTATAGGTATATAGTCAGTAGTAATAGATATGAGCATAGTATAGGTATATATTCAGTAGTAATAGATATGAGTGTAGTATAGTTATATAGTCAGTAGTACTAGATATGAGTATAGTATAGGTATATAGTCAGTAATAATAGATATGAGCATAGTATAGGTATATATTCAGTAGTAATAGATATGTGTACAGTATAGTTATATAGTCAGTAGTAATAGATATGAGTGTAGTATAGGTATATATTCAGTAGTAATAGATATGTGTATAGTATAGTTATATAGTCAGTAGTATTAGATATGAGTATAGTATAGGTATATAGTCAGTAGTAATAGATATGAGTGTAGTATAGGTATATAGTCAGTAGTAATAGATATGAGTGTAGTATAGATATATAGTCAGTAGTTATAGATATGAGTGTAGTATAGATATATAGTCAGTAGTAATAGATATAAGTATAGTATAGGTATATAGTCAGTAGTAATAGATATGAGTGTAGTATAGGTATATAGTCAGTAGTAATAGATATGAGTGTAGTATAGGTATATAGTCAGTAGTAATAGATATATGCATAGTATAGGTATATAGTCAGTAGTAATAATTATGAGTGTAGTATAGGTATATAGTCAGTAGTTGTAGATATGAGTGTAGTATAGGTATATAGTCAGTAGTAATAGATATGAGTGTAGTATAGGTATATAGTCAGTAGTAATAATTATGAGTGTAGTATAGGTATATAGTCAGTAGTAATAGATATATGCATAGTATAGGTATATATTCAGTAGTAATAGATATGAGCATAGTACAGGTGCTGGTCAACGAATTAGAATAATTTGAAATAGTGCAATCATGAAATTCTTTGAATGCATTTTTTGTGCAGAAAGCAAATCAGGTGTTCACTGCACCTGTCCTACTCGTTAGACTAATCACAGAACTCGTTACCTGGAAAACAATTTGCTCAGCTGAGCTTTCCAAAAGGCCCATTTAGGCCATTTAACTGTGACACTGTTGTTTTATTGAATTAGAATAATGGAGAAACCGTTTCATTGAATTAGAATAATTTTTATTATAATTACAATCATCACTTTCTCAGTATTTTGTGGCTGCCCCCTTGGCTTGTATGACTGCCTGAAGTCTCCGCGGCATCGATTTGACCAGCTTGTCGCAAGTTTCCGCGCTCACAGCTTCCCAGGCAGTGGCGATGTTCTGCTTCAGTTGGTCCAGCGTAGTAGGCTTTCTGTCGCGAATTTTCCGCTTGACGATGGCCCAAAGGTTTTCAATGACATTGAGGTCAGGCGAGTTGGCCGGCCATGCCAAAACTTCAAGCTGTTTTTTAGTGAACCAATCTTTGGTCGACTTTGCCGCATGAGCCGGTGCAAGATCCTGTTGAAATATGAAGTCTTCTTCGCCGAACTGTTCCTCAACAGTCGGAATCAGGAACGTTTCCAGAACATCTTGATATACGGCAGCATTGACAGTCTTCTTGAGGAAGCAGAGTTTCCCTACACCTCGAGCGGACATGCATCCCCAGACCATAACGCTCTGGGGAAACTTGACGGATCTTTTCACGCACTCGTGGTTGTAGGTTTCGCCACCACGACGCCAGACACGAGGACCTTGGTCACCGAAGGAGATGCAGAAGCGTGATTCGTCACTGAAGACCACTTTCTGCCAGTCTTCAGCAGTCCACTCGCCATGTTCTTTGGCCCCCTTCAGCCGTTTCTCCATTTGTTTCTTGTTCAGCATCGGTTTTACTGCTGGAACGCGAGATTTGAAGCCGAGTTCGCGCAGACGACGGTAAGTGGTTGATCTGGAGACGTCAGCGCTGGTCTGCTTGTTCCACAAGTCGGTGAGCTCGGAAGTGGACTTGAACCGGTTGCTGACTGCGATCTTTCTCAGCTGCTTGTTGTCGCGAGCAGAAGTTTTTCGGACGCCGGAACAGTTGGTGCGCTTGCTGCAGTTTTTCTTGAGAGCTTTGCAGACGGAAGACTGGCTGATGCCGAGCTGCTCAGCAATTTTAGTTTGGGTCAAGCCTTGTTGGCGAAGGGCTTGAATTTGAGCCACTATTCCGGTTGAGAGGTCGCGCTGCTTACCCATGATTGATTTTACAACTTAGAAATTCTACTCAACCCTGACTTTATACTGCACAGTGAACACTCTTCACAGAAAACAAAAATTCCAGCATTTATTCTAATTCAATGAAACGGTTTCTCCATTATTCTAATTCAATAAAACAACAGTGTCACAGTTAAATGGCCTAAATGGGCCTTTTGGAAAGCTCAGCTGAGCAAATTGTTTTCCAGGTAACGAGTTCTGTGATTAGTCTAACGAGTAGGACAGGTGCGGTGAACACCTGATTTGCTTTCTGGACAAAAAATGCATTCAAAGAATTTCATGATTGCACTATTTCAAATTATTCTAATTCGTTGACCAGCACCTGTATAGGTATATAGTCAGTAGTAATAATTATGAGTGTAGTATAGGTATATAGTCAGTAGTAATAGATATGAGTGTAGTATAGGTATATATTCAGTAGTAATAGATATGAGTGTAGTATAGTTATATAGTCAGTAGTAATAGATATGAGTATAGTATAGGTATATAGTCAGTAGTAATAGATATGAGCATAGTATAGGTATATATTCAGTAGTAATAGATATGAGTGTAGTATAGTTATATAGTCAGTAGTAATAGATATGAGTGTAGTATAGGCATATAGTCAGTAGTTATAGATATGAGTGTAGTATAGATATATAGTCAGTAGTTATAGATATGAGTGTAGTACAGATATATAGTCAGTAGTAATAGATATGAGTGTAGTATAGGCATATAGTCAGTAGTTATAGATATGAGTGTAGTATAGATATATAGTCAGTAGTTATAGATATGAGTGTAGTACAGATATATAGTCAGTAGTAATAGATATGAGTGTAGTATAGTTATATAGTCAGTAGTAATAGATATGAGTATAGTATAGGTATATATTCAGTAGTAATAGATATGAGTGTAGTATAGGTATATAGTCAGTAGTAATAGATATGAGTGTAGTATAGGTATATAGTCAGTAGTAATAGATATGAGTGTAGTATAGGTATATAGTCAGTAGTTGTAGATATGAGTGTAGTATAGGTATATAGTCAGTAGTAATAATTATGAGTGTAGTATAGGTATATAGTCAGTAGTAATAGATATGAGTGTAGTATAGTTATATAGTCAGTAGTAATAGATATGAGTATAGTATAGTTATATAGTCAGTAGTAATAGATATGAGCATAGTATAGGTATATAGTCAGTAGTAATAATTATGAGTGTAGTATAGGTATATAGTCAGTAGTTATAGATATGAGTGTAGTATAGATATATAGTCAGTAGTTATAGATATGAGTGTAGTATAGGTATATAGTCAGTAGAGGGCGCTGCTGTGTCTCTCTCTCACCCCCTGCTGGTTCTCCTGCTGCTGCAGTTTGGTGACCTGTCTGCGCAGACGCTGACACTCCCTGTACTTCTCCTTATAGTGCTCTGCAGCCATCTGCAGCCTCAGCTTCAGCTCCTCCACCTCCTTCTGTAGCTCCGCCTCCAGCTCGGAAACCACGCCCTCTGCTGCAACAGCCCCGCCCTGTTTAACATTAAACATTAAAGGGGGCATTTTATCATTTCATATCATGCAAAACTTACTTTTTGCTCCTAGAAACAGTATAAACACTCCCTAAAAACAACCCACAAAAATCCGGTTTCTGTGAATCAGCTAAAATAATTTGATGTCAGGAATGATTTGCTTCTATGAGCTGTTTGGATGCTCCTCCCTTGTTGTGATGTCATACCCCTCACCAGAGCCCCACCCACTAGATCAGTTGAAGAAATGTTTCCATTTCAGTCTGCTAGGTTGAGGATTACCAAGTAGACTTCGTTTGAGGGAGGGATCTGTACCATTACTGCTCCTTAATACCTGACTGGATTCATACATAAGGAGCACTGGATTATAAGAAGCTCTGATGACTTTTGGGAAAATTCAAGTATTTTAAGTGTCAATTAATTATTAATCTCTAAAAAAAATTACTTAACCTTTTTACATTGTTTATTACTTGCATAATTAGGGCTGCAACTAATAACTATTTTAGCAGTTATTAATCTACTGATTATTTTTTCAGATTACATAATTTTTTTATATCATGTCCTCCATTTCTTCTTGCTGTTGCTGAGGCTCCCGTCTCAATGTTTCAATGATGAATTAATTATTTAAAAAGGTTATAGAGTCTGTAACACAGGGTTCAGGGAGGAAAAAACAGTCTATTTTAATTGTGTAGTGATGGAGCTGACAGTGTTCACTGTTCCTCAGTTTTCTCACTGGATTTCTCACCACTTCCTGTGAGCTGTGGTTCCTCAGTTTGTCCAGCTGGTCCTGTGCTCTCCTGCACTGGTCCTGAGTCTGGGTTAAGCTGCTCCGCAGGGCGTCGGCCTCCTGCCGGGCGCGGTACAGCTCGGCGATGGTGCGGTCCCGCCCGCTGGACGCGTCCCGCAGCTCCGAGCCCAGCATGGAGGCCTGCTGCCGCGTAGCCTGGAGCTGCTCCTCCACCTGACGCAGCTGCTCCCTCAGATTCTGATTAAATAAACACAGAAAACTGTGAGAAATCTGACAAAATTAAGATATTTCATCATATTTTGATCAAAAGTTTACTTAATAACGTCTAAATAAAATCAAATACTGGATTCCTTTATTGTTTTAGTTCGTTTTTATTAGAGCTTTCAACGTTAAAGTTTAGTTAAGTTTATGCCTGTACGATACAAAACTCCTCAACTGATCCGTACCAAAGAAACTTTCACAACTACAGGTGTGAAAACACACTTTTATACTCAGCTAATTAAGAAATAATTCAGAAATACTTCAATTAAGTTTTAAGTTTAATTTAAGTTTCATTAGATTTTGACATGAGACGTTTATTATGAAGACCAAAATGGCAGCTTATCAGCTAACTGGTGGCTGCAGCATTTAAGGCGTAATGGAAAAAAAAACTAAAATAAAAGCTAATTAAAGCTATTTTCAGCTCCCCATCACAGTGTGTGTGTCGTACTGTATCAGCTGGGTGTGTGTGTGTGTGTGTGTGTGTGTGTGTGTGTGTTGTACTGTATCAGCTGGGTGTGTGTGTGTGTGTGTGTCGTACTGTATCAGCTGGGTGTGTGTGTGTGTGTGTGTGTGTCGTACTGTATCAGCTGGGTGTGTGTGTGTGTGTGTGTGAGTGTGTGTGTGTGTGTGTGTGTGTGTGTGTCGTACTGTATCAGCTGGGTGTGTGTGTGTGTGTGTGTGTGTCGTACTGTATCAG